>NC_079457.1:16462629-16657629 GCF_903798145.1 Danio aesculapii | reverse complement strand
ACACACTTTTATGAATAAAGTATTTTTTCTTTTAGTTTGGCTAGAATAAAATTTGTTTTTTTCTATTTACATTTTTTAAGGGTAATATTATTAGCCCCCTTTGGATTTTTTTTTTCAGTTAGCTACAGAACAAACAACTGTTGTCCAATAACTTGGTTAATCTAACTTGCCTAGTTAAGCCAATTAACCTAATAAAGCTTTTAAATGGCACTTTAAGCCAAAAACTAGCATCTTGCAAAATAACTAGTAAAATATTATGTACTGTGATTATGGCAAAGATAAAAGTATTAAGTCTTTCAAAATTTAGTAGACTATTCAAGATTTCACACATAGCTCATGATTTATTCATAGCTTGTTTAGCATGCTGTCCTGGGAGAGAGCCCTGAGCTCGAGGGATCCTTGGGCCCTGGGCTCCCTCCTGTTCGCAGGGCGAGGGGAGATTGAGCTCAGGTCAATCTCAAAACTCCCCCGCTGCTGAGGCTAAGGTGAACTTCCTGAGAGTAAGACATTTAGAAAAAAGATTTAGGCTTATTTTGTCTATAATAAAGAGCATATTTGGACGGTGGGAGGAAACCGGGGATTTAATTATTTTTAAAATAATTAACACTTTTTAATATTTAAAATTCTGTTTTAAACAGCACTTTGGACATTTCATAAAAAATATAATAATTACATATAACAATTTTGACTTTAAGGGTGGCACAGCAAGAAGGTTCCTGGTTTGAGTCCTGTTGGCGTTTCTGTGTGGAGTTTGCATGTTCTCCCCATGTTCGCGTGGGTTTCCTCCGGGTGCTCCAGTTTCCCCCACAGTCCAAAGACGTGCTATAGGTGAATTGAATAAACTAAATTGGCCGTAGTGTATGGGTATGTGTGTGTGAATGCAAGGCTATATGGTGTTTCCTAGTTTTAATGATAGTAGTTATTAAAACATAATAGTTGTCAGTTCATTCTACTGTGGCTACCCCTGATAAATAAGGGACTAACCCGAAGGTCAACTGTATATTCTAAGCTCATCCTTTCCAAGAACCTGCTCTGATTGGTTAGATTTTGATTGGTCTACATAAAAACAAAATGCTCATTACCATATCTGACAGGATTCGTCTGTCAGTGATTGTAAACACTGTATGCTGTATGGATTATGCCAATGTTATGATATCAGCTCAAGCCCATATCCGATGAAAAAACATTAGACAAACTAGTTGATCCACCTGAACTTCCATCACAAGCACAAGCAAACTGAATTTGAAAAAAGTTTTATGATTTCAGTTAATTGGAAAAGCTTCAAGCATTTACTAAAAAAAATGGGTAATTCAGAAAATTTATTTATTAAAACTGATTTCAACCGTTAAACCGTAAAGTCAACAAAATCCATTAAGACAGAAAGAAATTAAATGAAACAGAATTTAGGTGGGAAAAAACACAATATATTTTATCTGATGCAAATCATCCTCAATTACAACACTCAATTACTTCATACAGCACAAACTTCTGTTTTCCTCTCACACATACAGTATTGTCTGTTATTCCCGAACATTAGTGGCTGTGTTTTTGCCAGTCGGTCCATTAGTGGGATAATGAGAGGACGAGAGAGAGAGCTGGCTCTGTGCTGCTGGTTTCGTAATGCTGCATCTGTGACTCATGATTCAAACACTACAAACACACTAACACTAACTCATAGTCCAGCATCATACTTCCATCAGTCTGTTTGACAAGCCTGACACCACTTGTTTATGTCTGCAAACAGGAATTAATATCATGCAAAAAATATAAGATAGAGATGCTGGAGTGAAAAATTTGAATATGTTAAGCACTTATTCTCCTTGTCAAAGGTCAAAAGGTCAGGTTCCCCAGACAAACGGTAACATTTTATCTTGATGCCTACTGTTTAATGTGATAGGCTCAATGTGTTCATATGCTCCCACATTCACTCCTCACACTGTCTTATCACCAAAAATGAGTCTGAAAGCAGTGCTGGCCAAATATCTTTATGGTAATGAGTGGTTCGGAGTTTGGTTCCGACCCACTCCCAGGAAGCCCCGATATCAGTATGGCTCAAACAGAGCTCTCTTGGGCTTCAGCAATGCTGAGCTCACGGCACGGAGCTGATAACCGGTTGTAGAGGCAGACTGGAGTCCGCCGGAGAAAAGTCCTATCACAGCGCTGATAGAGAGGACACGATGACTGCCTCTAATGCAATGTGTCTCAAAACTCCTCCGTTATGATACTACACATGACTGCCTCCCTATTCTCACACACAAACACACATGGCTTTTTCTTTACTTTCTATAGAGTCCCATCCACAGGGCCCTATCAGTTCAGATATGGAAGATATGCTTAATACAATAGTAGTATTAGTAATGTTTTGATATTTTTCAAACCTTTATTTTTTTGGATTCTAAGAAATACGGCGTGTTGATGTCTAAAGGTGCATTTCCACTGCAAGGTATAGCGTGATATGGTTAGGTACAGCTCACTTTTGGGCTTTTCGGGGCTGCATTCTGTTTCTATACCCAGTACTTGTTTACTACCACCTCAGATGAGTTTCAAAGCGAGCCAAAACGTTAACACAATGTAACATACTGTATACACATTGCCAGTCAATGCCAGCACTATTGGATTTATGACACGAGACACCAAACCCACTATATTTAAAGTCATTGCTCAAGAACCAATTCCACCAGTAGCATCCATTGCTTCTGTGTTGGCTTGTGTCACACATTTGTTTATGACACGTTTTCAATGATGTCACAGCCAGTTGCCTTCAGCGATCATCTCATCCACGATACTAAACTGCAATGCACACTCAGAAATGCAAAGCTTAGCAAATCTGAACCAAAGTGAGCTGAGAAGTGCCTAACCTTACCATACCAGAAGTGTATCAATTTACAGAATCCAGAAGTCCTTGTTATTAGTGATGCCGGTGGTCAATAAGTGAACTGCACCCTTCTGAACTGAACTGCAGTGCACTATGCAAAATAGAATGGTTCGTCATGGTTCGTTTTGGTTACGATTATCATGCCATCGATTTGGTTTAATTCGATATCCCGGTGCATTGACGATGCTTGCCATCCCGAATTAGATTTTAGTCTTCACAACACAAGAAAAAAATTGTTTTAAAATCTATAAATATATTTATAGTTATATATTATTTGTAATACTGTTTTGTCATAAACTAATGAACTAATGTAAATATTATCCCGCTAGCTTTTTTAGTCGATCGACTTCTTACACTATGAGTGGTCATTGTCTTCATCCGCTCAACAGACAGGGTTGTGATTGGCTCTAAAACTGTCAGCGCTGTTCATCGATGAGTGACGTGGCAAGAACAGCCGCGGTCACAAATAAATGCGCAGTTACCACAGGTAATCCGTAATAGATGCGGTGGCGAAAACTCGCACTACAGACACGCTCATGTCTGGATCCACAAGTAGTGCTTTAACAGCTGAGAGGAGAGGAAAAATTACCTCACAAACACGCCAGCAGGTCAAATGTCTAAAGTAAGAGAGAGGCAGAGATGAAGTTTCATTTTCTCCCAAGTAGTGAAATAGCGTAGCTGTTTAGCTGTACCTTCTTCAGTGACAGTAAAAGACTGTCCAGCAAACTCACAAGCAGTGAATTGTGCATAAATATCTGCTTATCTAGTTATTTACCCTCCCCTCCTTCGCCATAGTATTCTACAGCGACATAGCGCATAGGAGATAAATGACGTCAGTACATAATAACCGGTTATAATCTATTACTAAACCGATATCGAATTGTGCGCATCTGCATTGCATCGCAGAATCAATTAATTTTGACACCCCTAATGGACAGATCATTTTGTTTCTTTGTAGGGCTAGCCGATTAATAAAAGACGATATTCATGTCTATTTTGTCAGAAAAATTAGCCCTGTTATCAGCAGTAAAACTCCAGAAGCTTCTTTTAGATGGAGCAGGGTTTGACACAGACCCACAGTCCACTGACAAGCTACACAAAATCTTGCTGAAGATTTTACTGACACAATCCTGAAATCAAACAGAATCAATCTACAATTTGACAGACATTGCTTGACATCTCAGAAAACTATGGCTTTAAGTTGCTGCTGATCTGAAAGCATGTAAAAATACCACATTTAATTAGTTTTTACTCCTAACTCAGCCTATAACTTTAGTTGAGTGTTTCAAATAAATCACTGTCAAACGATTCCACGGTCTTTTTAAGTCCTTAAATCTTCGTGTAAATTCTTTAAAATCCATTGTTATTGCTTTAAAATGTGAATTAAAAAAAAATAATACTAAAAAAAAAAAAAAAAAAAAAATCACACAAAATTTCATAATCCACTTTCGTAATACATTCATGTTGCTTTTAAGTTATTATTAGCCATTTAAGGAAGTTCAGAGCAATTGTGCTGAAAAGAATCGATCATTTGATGGTGAATATATCATTTTCAGTTCTGTGTAAACTACTCCATTAAAACCACATTTAAACTGGTCAGATTTGAACCTGTAGCTCTTTACCACAGACTCCAATATTTGTAAATCTTGGGAGGAAAATGGATTAAGGGTCAGCGCAGAGACTGAACCCCCAGAACTGCCACTTCAAAATCCTTCATCACTCTGTCAGATGGGCTTGGTATAATGCGCTCTAATGTCTTCCAAAAGGATGTTACTACAGGAAGGAACACGAGGAGAGAGAAGTGGTCCCTAGGGTGTGTGTGTGTTTCTGTGTGTGAACCTTAAACCTGTGCATCAAAGCAGGCAATGGTTCAAGGAGATGTTTCAGTAAGCACCAAAGTCTATCAATCAATAATGTACTTAATTTCTGCATACCACACACACACAGTCGGTCAGATTTTTAAAGGGTTTAAAGGGGTCATGAACTGTAAAATTGAAATCGCATTGATCTTTTGACATAAGTATGATCTGAGAACAGTAAAAAACAAAAATGGAAGCTTCGTTATTTGAAATAAAGCATACAATACACGAAATATATACACAACTGTAATCTGTATATATTTTTTCTCTTGTATGTGACCCTGAACCACAAAACCTTATGTTGTCTTAAAGTCTTATGCTGCACAGGTATATTTTAGATATAGACAAAAGTACATTAAAAAGAATAGATTTTTCTTTAAAATAACAAGTAAACATCATGAATAAAGGTCCTATGAAACTTTTTAGTATTTTCTACAGTAAATATATCAAAATTTCTATTAGCTAAAAGTCAATTTTTTCAGTATTTAGATTTTTTTACTCTTACAGGTTTTCAGGTAGTTTCATCTCTGACAAATATTGTCCTATCCTAACAAAGTACACATTTAATCAAAACAGCACCAGAAAATCCTCCATTTATGATGCATTTTCTGAACCATAATGGGCAACATTGCAACTCACTAACTAACCCACTGTCCTTCGGCTTTGTCCCTGATTTATCAAGCGTTACCACATACCACCAATTACTCTGGCCTATATATTATGATGCAGATGCACTTCCAGCCGCAACCCAGCACTGAGAGTACACCCTCTCATGAACCCCACAGTGTTGGGAAACACTCATACCATAGATGTATACACTAGATATTGTATACAGACCCTGAGTGTGCGTCAATACAGCAGCCACATTTGTACAGTGCTGCCAGGACAAATGTCATTCAACCGCACTAGTCAAGACTAAAACCAATGTGAAGATGCCGGAGTTTTGCGCTGCGTACGGGTGTAGTAATGAGCAGACAATGAAAACAAAGCATAAAGGCATCACATTTCATAAGTAAGATTTTGTTTAGGTTTTTGCATGTTACAAAATTGTGCTCAACAAGTAATGTTATTGATGATGATACAGTCTCTTATTGCACTGACCATAAGCCAAAGTAGCACCAACTGGCAATAATACTAGGCTCATGCTGGTTTTGTTGAATAAAATCAGCAAACAATGTTAATGAAATATGACCAGGAGATGCTAGTGCCAGAAGTGTATTTTTTGTCGGCTAAGTGAAGTTTTTGAAGTAACGTATAAGGGTGCCTGATAACATAACAGTGCCTGCGCCTCAATAGTCATACTGTTCACCCTAATTTATTGAATATTACAAATGATATATACCATTTAGATCAAAAGTTAGGAAAAACATAATGAAGACGCAGGATATTGATGGTTCACATGAATCGTTCATAAAGGAGATTCATTCACAAATGAATCGCTCACTCCGTTAGAATTAACTCTTTGTCGGCAATGCCCATGCGGTTACTTATCATTGATTTAGAAAAATGATGTAAAATTATAATATACGTAATTTAAATAATATTTGCATACTGACCACTGGGAAAACCCCTGATCGTAAATATATGTATATGTGGTTACATACCTATGTCTCCAAATGACCAGTCCTGCACTGTACCTTGGTCCCACATTCATTTCAGAGCGCTACCCTGTACTAAAATGGCGGCTCTATTGAGGCATTCCTTCCAATAGACAACAACAGGGTAGGCGACATCACTATGGCCAATATAGTTTATTTAAGTCACCTATACTGCATGTGTACAAACATGAGCTCTTGGATGAAACCCATGTGAACTTGGGGAGAACATTGCAACTATAAAGAGAAAAAAACAGCTTTGCTTGTCTTTTAATCATTGCACCTTCTGACATCGCATCCTGTTTTTGACTTGTTTAGATGTCTTTGATCCTTGTTGCATTCATATTTCAGTTGAACCTCACCAGAGTTTGCATGAAAGCAGACTAAGACCCATGTTTTCAGTGGTCTCGGGCCAAAGGTTTGGTGCGCAACAAGGTTAATTTAGGCAGCATTGCAGTAATTCAAATAAACAGCACTAACAAAGTCATTACACCAGTGTTTGTTTTAATGGAACAAAACAACCTAAAACACTTTTCTGTGCCTTTAGTCCTCTCCTTTTTACATTGATCGATTTTTGGCTATGAAATATAAAATTATTAATTGACCCAAAAAACCTCAATGCTTCATTTTTTCTTACATTGAACAAATTCTTGACTATGTTGTTTAGATGGCTGTATTTATGTTTTCTATCTTTGTTTATTGTCCGTCTAGCATAGTGCTAAGTGCATGTCTGCTTCTCGAGAGGCCAGCTGTAGGCGTTCTGCGACACGTCCATGCACAATCCCCCTAACACTCTCTCTATTGAGCTGAAGCTACATTCACTGGGTATTTAAGCGCTGTTGTATAGAGATGAGGTGAGCAATGACTGATGATTGAGGCGTTTTATTTAACGCCAAAACTGAGTGATTCATGTATAATGAGTCTCTCTCTAACTCACATACACATTTACTCGCAGTTAAACACGCACACACGAATACATATAATCACCTTATACATTTTCCGATTCCTCCCCACGGTCCTTTCATCCTTCTCCCGTTCTGTAAACATGACAGAATTTAGCTGATGAATGAAGTTGAACTCATACAGTGTGGAGTAACACTCATGCTAATGACATTCTTGTACACACTCACACTCATACTCATACTCACACACACACACACACACACACACACACACACACACACACACACACACACACACACACACACACACCTAGAAAGTAGCTGTGTTCACTTAAAGAAACAGTTTGCATAAAAAGTGAAAACTGCCATTTAATCTCGCTTCTGTCATTAAACAGAAATGTTGTTCTCAGAATTCTTGGAGTTGTGACTCTTTTCTTGTAATTGTAAATTTATTTCTCACAATTCTGACTTTTTTTAAACACTATAGTTTTGTTTTTCGCACTGATGGTTCTAAGAACAATTAACATTCATGAAAACTTTCCAATCCACAAAGGCTCCTTATAGTCAAACAAAAGCTTCTTAATAAAATGACTATCACACTATAAACATTCAGTGAAATCCTCTCTAAGGGTGCTTTCACACTTGGTTCAATTGCCTGGACCGTACCCAAGTTCGATTATCCCCCCCTGCCACCTTCTTGCTTGGTTTGTGTTGACACTGTCTTTTTAACCTTCTGAACCTCGGCACGCTTGCGATATCGAGCTGCTGTTTTGTGTACAACTGTAGCCAGGAGACGGCCACGAAAGCAAAGCTCCAAAATAGAAAGACATATGCACATCGTGGTCATTCTGCTTTTACCGAATCTTTTGGTTTTGGTCATACAGAAAGCGCCTCGCGTCCATCTGCTGCAAAAATATTATAAATGTTCAGAACAAATCAGGATGTCTGCAGATGCTGTTTTTGAAGGAGATGAGCAGAAGGTAACGTTACAGTACGTGATATACACATACACGAATGAACGTTATGAAAACGATTTTTTGTACTGTTGGCGTTTTACTATCATCATTATTTGGTAGGGTTGCATTCATGCCTAAAGTAAATCGGACCAAAGTTTGCGTGAACCGTACCCCAGACCACCTCTTTTAGGTGGACTCAGGTACGGTTCGTGGGTGCACACCAGATTTCAGAACACACGTTCACACTAGCTAAACGTACCATACTCTGATGTCAAACGAACCCTGGTGTGGACCAAAAGTGCTAGTGTGAAAGCACCCTATGGAAACACAAAACCCTACTGAAAATTGTAGTTTTAGGAAGCTTTAGCTCTAAAAACGTATTTGTTTCTGGATGTAACTTAAAGGTGAAGTGTGTAATTTTGACACCCAGTGGTTGAACTAGGTATTGCACTCCTGGATCAAAACACATTTGCGTTTGGCTCCTAGTCAATGCAAACGCAGGTTGCCAGATTGACATGAATGTACCTGACTATCGAGCCTAAAGGCTGATTTGAACCATTTTCTAACTAATAGCAATGGCACATAATAGAAGAAATATTTATATACTAAAGGAAAGGTTTGTCCTAAGCAATACCTAAAATTTCTATTTTAAAAACAGCTTCCATTTCTCATAGGTGATCAATGATCCTCTCAGGTACACCTTTATGCTTGCTTTATTCAGTGTTAAATGCTAATAATGTGAGTTTTGATGCCATTTTACATTACATTTATTGCCATACTACTGAAAGCAGCAGCAGATAGTTAACCTCAGATCTTTAAAATAAAACACCCTTACCTAATGTTTACATTTGTAATATTTATATTATTTGCTAATTAATAACCACCTCATGTAGAACTCTGAATCTGCGTCTCATTTCGGAGTCTGCTACTGTCCACCAGAGGTTGTATTTTCAGTCACGGACACATGCTTTGAGAGCCTTAATGACTCAATGAATGATATACACTGGTTTCCCACAAAGGCAACCCGGAGTGCTGAAAAATAATTGGCTAAAGTGGCATTGGGCAGGTTAAAAGAACCCAAACAAAGACAGCGTTCCGGCATGTAACACATATTTTCAAAGCAGAATATCTAACTTTAGCATCGTTTTTCAGATAAATAAGAAATGTTCACTTAGCATGTTTCTTAAATACCTCAAACATATGATATTTTTATGCTTTAGTTGAGTCAAAAACTTACATACATCACCTTTTAAGCATGAACATCTAAACAGAAATACCATAGCAGGTTTGAAGTCAATGACATCATCAGTCCTCTTGTAATTTGTTAATAGGGCAGGGCAATATGGCAAAAATGTAATCTCAAATATTTTTGAATTGAATTGTTATGCTGAATTGTTAACGCTACCCTACAACTATCCTAACATTGAAGCCACAAAAATTGACGGTTCATTCGTTACATTTTAAAGTAGATTAACAGAAGCAGATTACACAATAAAAAACAAAACTTGTGACAAAAGAAGGTAAACAAGAGTAAAATATAAACAAACAATACTCTAAGCATCATCTGTCCACAATTAATTTTTTAAACAGTGTCTGGCTTTAAGAAGTTGATTAAATGTGCAGGGTTCAAAATGAAAACTATACAACTGGCAAGTGCACGCAATATGTAAAGCATTTACAGGTTTTTTGGCCAGGAAGACAGTGAATAATGTCTGTCTCTAAGAGGTAGATTAAAAGCACACTGATTGGCTATTGTTGCATGTTTTGTAATTGGCTTTCAGTTGAATTCATATCAAGTAAGAATGTCTAGAGCACAGGTGCCTAAACTTTTTCTTAAAAAAAAACATTGATTGAGGGTATTGGGCAGAAGGTAAATATACTTAGTTGCCATGGGTAATTTCCCAATTTCATTCATTAATTTTCTTGTCAGCTTAGTCCCTTTATTAATCTGGGGTCGCCACAGCGGAATGAACCGCCAACTTATCCAGCATATGTTTTATGCAGCGGATGCCCTTCCAGCCGCAACCCATCACTGGGAAACATCCATACACACTCATTCACTACAAACAATTTTAGCTTACCCAATTCACCCTTACCGCATGTCATTGGACTGTGGATGAAACTGGAGCACCCGGGGGAAACCCACGCGAACATGGGGAGAACACGCAAACTACACACAGAAATACCAACTGACCCAGCCGAGGCTCAAACCAGTGACCTTCTTGCTATGAGGTGATCGTGCTACCCACTGTGCCACCGTGATGTCCAAATTTTCTTATTTATTTAATAATATTTAAAAATGACCAGAAAACATTGCTTTATATTAACTAATATAAACAAGAGTAACACTGCTTTATATTAACTAATATAAACAAGAGTTTTTTTTTACATTTTATAATGAACTTATTACAGTAAAAACAAAACAATTTAATTTCTAACAGAATTACACAAGTTTTTGCCTTGATTTGCTCGCCGATGTTTTCTGCATAGTCCTCTATCCATTGAGTGACAGTATTTACAGTTCCAAAAATCTGACTCGTTTACAATATTTAATATCTGTTAGTTTTTTTTTGTTTTAGTAAAATTAGAAATGACAATCTCTGTGTTAAAGGCGTTCATCCCAATGCTCTCCATCATTCTTACTCTCCTCTCACATGGGATGGTGGGCCAAATCAAAGGTTACAATGGGCCAACTTTGGCCCATGGGCCGTACTTTGGGCATCTCTGGTCTAGAGGCTATCGTAGTTACCATTATAAATTGTATCACAATTCAATATGATATCATTTATCATCCCAGCCCGACTTGTGACCATCCCACATTGATGCTAAACTTGTTTGAGCTCAAAGAAGATTCAAGAGCGACCATTTGCTCCATTCCAAAAAAAAGCTCTGCACCTTAAAATGAATCCACCAACAAAAATCAATCAAATAACCCGCCAACACGTGAATTTTTCCCCTCAAACATCACTCCAGTTTCTCTTCAGCATAACCTCGGTTTGCGCGAGGCACTCCCGCCAAATATTTTGATAACTGTCACTGCATAACTTGCGCAGTAAATCTGCATCGTGGCCAGATTTCAAACTTAGTTTATCTGATTCATCCACACATTCGCTCAAAGCGCAGCCGGTCAGAGTTTTTCCAAACAAGCACAAAAATGCTTAATGTCTCCAAAATGCGTCAAGTCTTCCTGTCAAGATGGCGGACAGAGTTCAGGCCGAGTGTCTGTGGCGGAAAGAAAACAAGCTGAGTGTTTGAACTACACTTCTTAGGAAACCTCCTCCAGTCAAAGGTCAAACGATCTCTCAGAGCATGTCTATTTTCATCCTGCTCTGCATCTTATGCCTCGCCGCTCGTGTTTATCTTGAAATAAAGAAATATTGGCTATTTTAATCTGGTCATAGATCTGTATAGATGAGTTTGGCACACAAGACCTGTTTGACACAAAATAGAAGTGTTTGAAAGGAAATAAGGTAAGTTATACAGTACAGTTGGCCTGGATGTGGTGTGTGTCTCCATGCGCGTGTATTTGTGCAAGAAAGCTTTCAATGTATCATTTTACTGACAGTACGATGGTTCTTATCTCTTTTCCTCGTGATAATAAACGCACATGCGCTTCCCCTGAGTCTGTTTCCTTACAGTGTCTCATTCATCTATCTCGTCTACACACACAGGTGTCTGAGAGGGGTTAATGCATATGCGCAGTCTCTCATCCATACACAGCTGTGCAGATAACTTTTAACCCACACATACATTCAGCATGATGGATCAGTTATGAGAGACGCTTGGCTAGGAGAGTGCAGTTCTGCTCATTTAAAAGATGAAGAAAAGCTTCAACATGAGAGAGAAGGTAAAAGAGATGGTGTTAAGGAAGCAACAAAGACACTAAGACTACAGATCTGGCGTTGATTGAGGCTAAATTTGGAAAATCCAACTTTTATAATCATCTTTTTTCCATTTGTTGCTTTCTAAACATCTTGTTCTCATCTAGAAAAGGTTTCTAAGGAAAGCAGAGAACATGAATCATTTATTTAGCCTATTTTAGTCACCTAAAACAAAACCTCAGCTAGGGAAGATCTCCTGTAACTGAGAAGAGAGAGAAAATTGTGTTGTATCAAGGCTTGTAAAAACAGAGTGCTGTTTTGTCTCCCGATGACATTTATACAGATGCATTAATCCAGCACAAAGATATAATAAAATGCGCAGGTGAATTTGTTTAGCAAAAAGATATGCCTCCGATATCATCAAAATAGAGCTGTTCAAAGTTATACAGGAATAAAAATATTAGTATTTTCTTTCACTTGCATTGGGGTAACTTTTACAGCACATCATTTTTAGAGTTAGTGACATTAATTTATAGACTTTCTTGGACAGTTTGTGCAGTAAGAGCAAAGATTTGCATAAAAGTATAAGAATGGGCTGAGATACAGTATGAGTTTAAGTTAAAAAAAATGTTTGTGGTAGATTTATGCATGCTTGTAATTTAATTAAATATATTTATAAGATAAATATACAGGATTTAAGACTGGGGAAATGTGTTTATTTTATATTTATTCAAATTAATATAATATCTAATTTCATTAATAAAGGATTGATCTCCATATTATACTCTAAACTCATATTCTTGAAAGAATATAATGTGGATAAAATTAAATCTAGATGGGAAGAACTGGGTGTAAAACTATCAGAGACTTTTTGGGAGGAGGCACTCAGAAATGTTTATGCATCATCATCATAAGTCGGTTTAGGCTCATACAATTCAAAGTGCTACACAGGGTGCATTTAAGTAAGGCACGGCTGGCAGGAATGTACCCTAGATTAGATGCGTCTTGTGACAGATTTGACACATATGCTTTGGTCCTGCCCTTCTTTAAATAATTATTGGACACTGATTTTGAAATCTACAGTATTAGTGAGGCCCTAGGGGTGACATTATTGCCCTGTTCCTCAATAGGTATATTTGGAACTCCAAGTGACACTGTGGCCATAACTTTATCAGCTACTCAGAAGGGCATTATTGCTTATACATCTTTATTAGCCTGCAGAAGAATCTTATTATACTGGACATAATAAGACCCCCATCTGTGACAGCCTGGTTTGAAGATGTCTTTTCTAAAACTAGAAAAGATTAAATACACACTAACGCCGTTGACGGGAACCTATTCTATCATATTTTAAATCTGAAAGAATTAACCTGCAGTTAAATAATCTGTATATCTCTTTGTATCCACTTCATGGTTCTTGTCTTAAAATTTAAATTGTCCTGCGATTTTTTTATTTATTAATTTTTTTATTCACCTGTTATTTGTAATAGTTTTTTTTCTTTCTTCCATCATCACTGTTTTGTCTCGACATGCATGAATTTAATTACTGTATTTGACTCTATAGTTATTGTGTTAAACTGCCTTTGGATGTTCAGTTCTTGGAGTGGGACTTGGGTTAAAACAAACAAACAAACAAAAAACCCATAAAAAAAACTAGAAAGAAGGACACTGTAATGTTTATTGTTTTATTGTATGAAAACATTTTTTCCTTCAATAAAAAAAGAAAAAAAATACTGGGGTAAAATAAATGTGCATATTTTAAAGACAAAAAAATTGTACTATATTAAAAAAAAATTGTTACATTTTTTATTTATTTAAATGAGCAATAATTTACTTAAATACGTTTGCAAACTATACATTTTCAAAATATATACTGAACTATTTCAATATGTTTTATTTTTGGTATAATGTCTACATCAATGCCCTCAATTCCATGAGACAAAATTAGATCTAATGTTTGCTTTTAGCGATGGGTTGGACCAACAATGTTTTGCTTTATTCCAAGTGACTTTAGTAAATCTGTAAACGCGAGCCCTAATGTATCGTTAGCGTCATCTATGTGGATGTTAAAATCTCCTACAATTAGTATTTTAGCAGTTTTAACTAGTAAGTCAGAAATAAAATCAGAAAACTCTTTTAGAAAATTGACATAGGGTCCTGGGGGTCTAAATATGGTGATTAAAGCGAGAGATAACATAATAGATTTTTTCATAATATCGGGAAGCATAATATCAAGCGCCAATACTTCAAAGGAGCTAAACATATGTCCGTTTCTCTGATTAACATTAAGAATATCACTAAAGATTGACGCGACTCCACCACCACGACCAGTTTGACCTCATGCTTATATAAGAATCCTGAAGGAGTTGCTTCATTTAAAGTAATATAGTCATTTTGTTTCAGCCAGGTTTCAGTGAGACAGAGTGCATTTAGATTGTTGTCTGTTATTATTTAATTTATAATAAGAGATTTAGGTGCTAGTGACCTGGGGCCTCATGTATCATCGCTGCGTAGACACAAAAACTTTGCCTACGCCAGATTTCACGCTCACGTTTGGATTTACTAACGATGAAATGAACGTGAGAATGTGCATTGGTTTATGCCAACTTCAAGTCTGGCGTACATGCATTTCTTGTGTGTGTTTGTTTTATTTCCATTGGCGACTCCTAGAGGCAATTATGTTAGTTTGCACACTACAAAGTATCTTTGAGCCGTGCAATGCCAGCTGTATGGGACGGAATCATCCGCATGTCTAGCAGATTTATAAGGTTTCCATACCATGCAGTTGACCAGCCAAACATTAAAGGGCACCTATGGTGAAAAATCTACTTTAAGCTGTTTGGACAGACATATGTGCATGTATGGTGTATAGGCCATCATATTGGGGTGATATAAACACACCGAGCCCTTTTTTTTTTCAAATTTAACAATATAAAAACGGTGGACCAATTGGAGCGGTTTTCAGACCGACCGCAACTTTACGTAGCAGTGCAGTCCCCCCGCCCACCGAATTGATTGACAGCTGCGCGCTTTAACATGCCCCGGTAGTCACGTATAATCATATCAACAAGACCAGACGTGCGCAAAGCAACCGGGAATAAAAGGTCTGTTCAGTTTGCACGGATCATCAATCATCATCAAATGCGATCAAGAGTGAGTTTTACAGGTTTAAAATGTTTTAAAACAGTGCATGTGTGTAATGAATTACAGCTATTTACTTCAGATTCACTTCATCAGCACAGCCTGCGTGTCAGAACAATTATGAAGGAAGACGCTTCAATCCCGGTTTGTGGACGTTAAATCAGGTTTATTTTGTACATTAACATAACAAATATCCATACAGCAGACTAGATTAACCTGTAATCTGACACATTTGCGTGCAAAAAGAGTGCAAAGCTAAATGCGCTCTGACTGTCTCTGGGTGTGTGTGTCTGCTGCGGTGTGTGTGTGTGTGTGTGTGCGCGTGAACTTTGTGTGACTCAATGCAACTGCACAACAAATACAAGTATTTCTCACAAACGCTACATGAGATCTGCTTCCTTTAAGTCTGTCTGTTGTCTGATGCAGCCGAGGGAGGAGATTAAGGCACGCAGAAAGGCACGTAGAAACGGTGGGCGGGGAGGACTAGCCTTAAAGGTGCAGTACGACAAAACAGTCCCCTAGGTCAAAAATGTATAAAACAGAATCTTGCAAAAGGTATAATGAAAAATCTGATGGGTGTTTTGAGCTGAAACTTTACAGAAACATTCTGGAGACGCAAAACACTTATATTAAATCTGAAAAAAGGGCTAACCTAGGTGCCCTTTAAAGCACAATTTGCAGCAATCGCCGGTTTTCCCAATGTAATCAAAGCGCAATGCACGCACATTGCAATAAAGGCGCCATCTGAAGATGAATTTGGATGAATCAGAAACATTTCTATTCAATAAATGTGCAAATAAAGTATGATGCTCAAATGCGCTTAATACACTACCTCTGATAGGAGCTCCTCCAATTCACATTCTGTTCAAAGTTTCCCCTTTTGCTTGCTTTTGCCATTGCTTTTTCCTTTAGTTTTGCCAAAGTAGAGTCATTAGCATATCCATACAGGGGAGGAGGCAGGGAGGGAGGGATTCAGCGTACGCAGTGTTTCATACATCTCAACGCAATATTCAACGCAAGTCTTCGTACATGAGGTCCCTGATGTTTAGGAGACCAAGCTTTAAAGTAAAATATCACTTATAGATGAATGATGATAACGGTTGTTCAGCTTACGCTTGCGCCCTTGTCCTTTATGCACTGAAATCCCTCCAGATTCCTTGAATCTTTTAATTATGTTATGCACTGTTGAAGGCCAAATATCCAAAGGTCTTTCTATGTTTCTTTGAGGAACATAGTTTTTAAACATTTCAATAATTATCTCATGGTTTTGTTGGCAAACTGGCAACCCTCAGCCCATCTTTGATCCTAAAGGACTAGACCTTTCTTGGACACAATCACCTGTTGACATCACCCATTTCAAATAACATCATTATTTAACCAATTTACTGATTGCTAGCCCTAAACTGTTCATGTCCCAACCTTTTTTTGGAATGTGTTGCAGGTATGAATGACAGGAAAGGATGTACATTTACAAAATGAAATGAAGTTGGCCAGACAAAACATGAAATATCTTCTGTTCATACTGTCTGCAATGAAATACAAGTCAACTTTTTCTGATTTGAGGTTGTATATTTCTCAGAGAGAGAGAGAGAGAGAGAGAGAGAGAGAGAGAGAGAGAGAGAGAGAGAGAGAGAGAGAGAGAGAGAGACAAGGCTGAGTGCGGGTTGCTGAACTCATCCAGGCACCCACGCATTGCAGCAGGATATGAAACTCAAGAGGAGAAATATAACTCTCATGTGAATGAGTCTGATGATTAATCTCCCTCTGCTGGGGTCAGTCATAGATTTGACAGATTTTTATTGGTTATGGCTTCGAGATTTAATAACATCCTTAGATCTAAGAGGTGAATTGTTGTGTCATCTGACTGTTATGTTCGTTAAGCTCAGGATCGCTACAGTTTCTGACGAGGGCTGCCATGACAAAGATGAAGGATTCTTTTCTAGGAATTCTTTTCCTAAATCGGTTCGGCCTTTGGCTGACTCTCGCAGGCCAACATTAAAACACGCACACGCACAAATAAAAAACACATAAACAAAGAGAGACAGTCAAAAAGGTTGCAAACTGGAGCAGAAACCTAAAAATAAAATCGCAAGCATGACCAACATTCATTAGAAGTTGAATCATTAATTAAAAAATCCAAAAGATAAAACTCCAACACACTACTCTGCAAAAGCACAACACACTTTTCTTATGTGTGTACTTTACCACAGCAGACAGTGACGTATGTGTCTGAGGTCAGAAAGTCATTCACCTTCTTATCTGTACTGTCTCACCTCTTCGGTCACTCACTGAGGGGATTCACACCACTGATACTCAAACAATATGACATCTTGTACAATCCCTGACACACACTTCATGTGTGTAATCACATACTGTCAACTTTGTGACTAAAACTGATGTTGAATTTTGAGCACATACACACTGCTGCTAAATCCTCGCTCTTCTGTGGGCTTAAGCACAATCAGAAATCATTTTTTGTTTGTCTTGGCTAAAACAAGGATAAATTAGGGCTGTCTATAAAAATCTAATAGACGTCTAAGAATAGGCCAAAACTAGACTAGTCATCAAATAAACAGAAATGAATGACTTCACATATAAAGTCTGTCTAATCTGTCTATTTGATGACTAGTCTAGTTTTGGGCTATTCTTGGACGTCTATTAGATTTTTACAGACAGGCCAAATTTAGCCTTGTTTTAGCCAAGCTGTCTCAATTTAGTTGTCTATTAGACATTTATTAAACACAAAATTGTTTGCTGGGATGTGTACACAAACATTTTTCACCACATTTAACTCAGGGTAAACTTTTGGATAATACTGTAAAAACATCAGTGTTAGTACAGGGTACGTACTACTTTTAACCAAGGGTTACAAATCACAACACTTTGAAGTAATGCAGCATTGCAGCAGAAGTGAACCATTAATAAGTGATGTTTTATAAACAAATTTTGGGAGGAGCACGATCAGTCTTTGAAGAGGCTAATTTATCACAGACAATCATTCTATTATCCAATCAGCTCAAGACCAAACCTCTAGTCAAACATGTCATACCTCCGTTTTCTCTTGACTTCAGCATCCCTCCACCACCCCAACTCCAAACTTTTAAACCCGATACCAACCTAAATCTGAGGGGGGAGAGTTCTGGAGCCAGGCTAGACACTGCGCTTGGACCCTATCTCTCTCTAACCTGATAAAGGGAATAACACAAGTTAGGGTGTCTTTGCGAGCTCAGAGCCCTCTCCATGAACAGCATGCCAAATACGCATATTCTATTCAGTCAAATATCTGTGAGAGTGAACTTGTGAAGCTGCATTTAAACAGTCAAACCCACTTAGATTTTTTTTTCACACATGCTGTATTTATCCTCCTGTCGACTTTATTAACCTCACACACAACCGAAAAAAAGTCCAAAGGTTTGGGCTTTGGAATATGTTAACAGAGGCTGTGTTTATTTGATTAAAAACAGTTAGACTGTAGTTATGTAAAAAATTATATTAAAAAAAAAAAACATTAATTGTGCATTTTGTGGGAGGCACAGCAGCTCAGTTTTTAGCATGGTTACCTCACACCAATCCCACGTTTGCTTGGGTTTAATCTGGCGCTCGGTTCAGGGGCAGATTTTGTAATTTTGGGCATTCTAGCCATAGGGCTCAAGCCCTGAAATGTACTCTTTCTACTTTTATTTAATATTCATTTATATTGCTGTTTTTTTATATCACTCTCTACATTTTAAATGAATCGTTTTCCTAAAATGAATTTACAACAAAAAATAATACATACATTTTATTTGATAAATTTGACTGCGGGACTGTGGTATGACATTTTATTTTTGTAATATTGTTATTATTACATACCATTATATTGTTATGAGAATATTATATTTGATTTTATATTTAATCATATTTAATTACATTAAAATTATATTTGTTTAGCTCTCACCATACCAAATATGGAAAAAAACTATATTAGATATAGTTCATAGGTATAATTTATACTTCTAGATATTGTAAGCGGCTGCTTACCTTACTTATTGGTTAAATCTGGCCCTGGCTTTGGTTTCCCCCACAGTTCAAAGACATGCAGTATAGGTGGACTAGATAAAGTAAACTGCCTCTTTGTGTGTGTGTGTGTGTGTGTGTGTGTGTGTGTGTGTGTGTGTGTGTGTGTGTGTGTGTTTTCCAGAAATGGGGGTTAAACTACAAAGTAACCCAAAGAGCTGGGTTGTGGCAGAAAAAACATCCCCTAAAAATGTGGCAGATTAATTGGTGAATCATTCCATTGTGGCAACTTCTGATAAAGCAGTGTAAAGCAAAAGGAATAAATAATTCCTGAAATGGAAAAGTTGAATCTTTTAGCATCGTTATCCTTTAAAAAAAAAATCTTTTCTTCTTATTAACTATGAAAAACAAGTGCTGCTTGATGTGTTGGAAACATGTAAATCTATCTAGTGAATGGAAAATTCGATTATATGATTACTAATATGTACAAATTATATAAATAATAAAAATATATAAAATACATTTTTTTTTAATACTAAATTGGGTATTGGGTACTAAATTGGGCATTGGTGAATTGGGCAAGCTAAATTGTCCGTATGTATGAGTGTGAATGAGTATTTATGGGTGTTTCCCAGTGATGGGTTGCAGCTAGAGCAGCAACCGCTGCGTAAAACATAAGCTGGATAAGTTGGCGGTTCATTCCCCTGTGGCGACCCCTGATGAGTAAAGGGACTAAGGGAATTTACCAGTAGCGCATGTCTTTGGACTTGTGGGGTAAACCGGAGCACCCGTAGGAAACCCACACGAACACAGGAAGAACATGCATGCAGAAATGCCAACTGACCCAGCCGAGGCTCGAACCAGCACCCCCCCCCCCTCCTCCTCCAATGGAAAAACATCGAAAGGGAACTGAAATTAGACTGAACAGTAACTCTTAATTTGGAAATACTTTTGTCTTGAAAAACACATAAAAACAACAACAACAACAAAACTTATAGTTACCATAGAAACTGTATTGCAGAAAATCTGAGCAGTTTTAAAACCTTGACTTTTCAAAATCGCGGTATACTTTAAAACTGGTTATTGTCCCATGCCTACTCATAACAAATATATACAACTTTCCAATGCTTACTAATGTGAGTTTGGGGAAATAGAAGTAACTCTTGGAGTTCATCCACACACACAGGACATTAACTACTTTGGTTGTCACATGCAAAACTTAGTAATGCATATGTGGCACATACTCCTGTTTAATAAACAATGCAATGTGTAGTAGATTTACAAAACGTGTCCCCTTCTGTTACTTTTCGAGCTGTTGAACTGTTGAGTGACAGCAGAGGTCAAGGAGAGCTGTGACATCACTCACAGTTTTAGGGGCCCGCCTGACGTCATGCCCTTTCCCCTCGATTTTTATCAGTTTATTTATCTCAAGGAGAGGATGAGAGAAAGATAGAGAGGCAGAGAGAAGAAGAGAGAGGTGTTTGTGATGAGAGAGGCTCGTCTTTATAAACACATCTTCACTGGCTTTCTTGCTCAATCCAAACACAGTCAGATCGCCACACCCAAGCACTTCATCTCTATGGAGCTGAAACCAGCCGACCTCTTGCCCTCCATCACCACCTGTGCCAGTTCCTCTGCAAGCCTGAACTTCCTGTTAATGGCAAGTTTTGTATAATGGCAAAGAAAACCAATGCAGCCCTGACTGAATGCAAAAGTATTTAAACGGAAACTGTGGTGCCTTGAACACCCTGTTCTGATGACACAAGAGTTGCAACTATGGCAGCTGAGAAGGCCATTCTTAACTGAAAAATTTACTTTTACTGCTTGTTTAAAGTACTTATTTAAAATGAGTTGAATCAACTAGGGATGCATGATATATCAGCGGCCATATCGTTATTGGTTGATAAATGCTAATGTTATCATTATCGGTCTGATGTCAAAATTAGGTTGACATCTTTAAGCCGATAGATTACGTAATTGTATAGAACTGCCTGTATCGCGCATGCGTGGCTATAACTTGTCTAGTGCACTGTAATGGAGCTTTCCTTACATTGTTTATTCCTTCGAAGGCCGTAATTTCTTTATGTGATATTGCTGTGCGTTAATATCTCAGTAAGTAACCATGTTCCTTATCGTTGTAGATATGTTTAATAGAGTGTCATTGTGCCTCAGGTCGCCTCAGGAAAATTATTACATGTGTAAACATAACTGTCAACCACATTCTGTCTTTATATGATGCAATGTGTTTGTCATAAAGTCATCTGTGCTCAATGCTCATGTGTTGTATCAAAATTGGACTCCGATTCGTGTGCACGCGCGTCACACGGTGCCTGCAGTTTTACACTCAAAGCGGTTTATTAAAAAACTTTCATTGATCATTTTTCCCACAATTGACAGCAAGAACGAACATAGAAGTGTTGTCTGATTGACAAGCAGCACCTACAAAACAATCTAAAACACTAAATGGGATGAATTTATGCCACATTTTCCAAAGTAATGCTATCTGTATTTAGCTTTTCGTTTGTACAGTGGCTCTGAACTGTCAAAAACACCTCTCAAAACGCTTTTCAGACATTTCATATTTCTACATTACTGTAACGCATTTTATTCAAGAACATTTGAGCTGGTTTCAATTCTTAGTTCTTTCATTTTATTTAAAATATATTTATTTTACTTGTTTATTAATTAAAAACCATTTTGTTATTAGACCTATAATTTTTATGCAAAGGTCAAGTTGCATGTTACTTTGCTATGCAAAGAAAGGGAAATAATTTATTTTTGGTATGCTGATTTATGTGAAATCGTAGCTATATCTATATAATCACCTTGCAATTTTGAAATTATTGCTCTTTGCTTTGAATTGGCTATTCAGTTTATAAGATCAGATCAAACTTTTCTGAAGTTTTAAAAATAAAATCAGTTGTTCACTGTATAAAAACATAAAATTTTGAAATATCTATATTTATCAGCTATATTATATTGGTTATCGGCTTTTTTACAGTGTTTGTGCTTTTTTTGGCAAAATTTCCAGAGCCTGATGAAATCAGTATAAATATGCGTTTAACAGACTTAACTTGGACAATTTGTGCAAGCTTTCTCTTTAATACCACATGGTTTATATACACTGTAAAAGAAGTGTAATGCCGGTTTCCACACAATCAATTTGTCTTGAGACAACTTGAAGAAATTAAAGTTAACTTTTTAGTTTTTACAATTTTAAGTGGATTGAACATAAAACTATTAAACCATCCCCCAAAACCCTCAAGAATTGTGTGTTGTTCCAAACCCTTTTTAAATAAGTATTTTGAACAAACAGCAAACGTTATATTTTGAGTGTGAATGCAGACTTGGATTTGCAAGCTGAGATCTTAGACTTGAAATGTCAGACATAATGCACTCAATGGAGCTAGTGACGTCACTGTGAGTGGTAGGGTTAGGGGTGGGGTTAGGCGTGAGCATTAAAAGCATTGCATGCAGCTCAGCTTGCAACTGCACCCAGTCTGCATCCAGACACCTCTCGATTAGGCTGACATTTTTTTTGACACAACCACCAAACAAGAGAAAATGTATATCAAACTCTGTTTATGTTATTCAATTTGGATGCTGCAGCAAAACGTTGTGCTGTGCCCCAGGCCAAATATCTTTAGTGACAGACAAGGCATTATCTGACCAGTGGTGTGAGGTTGAGTCTGTTTGGTCAACCAGTGGCATGATTTTGGAGAGGTACCATCTGTTCGACCATCCAGTGGTGTGAACTTGGGATAGTTAACCACTGGTGTGAGTTCAGGTCTTTTGCATCTGACTAATCAACAAATCACATAATTTTGAAAAGGTACCATCTTTTTGACCAACCGGTGGCTTGCCCTGGTCTACCAATGGTGAGTTTGGGGAGGTATAACTAGTTACAAAATAGCTGAAATCAGTTCCAGTGCTGATTCCCACTTCTAGAGTTTTAACAATGTCATTCAGAATTGATTCCTCAGTGTTGTTGCGATTCTTTTTTGATTTTTTGTACTCAAACCCAACAAGCAGTAAATAAGTTAAAAGGGAAACAACTTTTATTGCATGCATACCACATTATTTGTGCCTAAAATGCATGTGCACAACTATGGAAAACAAAATCAATGTCAAAAGTATTTAAATTAAAAGCTAAAAAATTAAAAGTCGAATAGCACTAACTGAAAATATAATATATTGAATTTACAAATGCTTGCATTTTAATGACTTGAACTGCAGCGGACTGTAATTTAAGGTCCTGAAACTTAACACAGCTGTTTATTTAAACACATTGTCATACTTAAATTCACAAGCACTAATAACAACTTATGGCCAACCAGTGGCATGAGCACCACCACAAGGTTAAACAATGGCATTATTTGGGTCACTCCACGGTGCCATTTTGAGGAGGTAATATCTGTTTGACCAACCAATAATTCTATTTGGTAAAAGAAATTATGGCGAAGAAATTACACACCACACTTTTTTTAACTATTTAAATTATTTCTAAGTAAATTGAACAGAATAAGAATCTGTTTTCTATGCAAATGACTGAACTACACAATTGAACACTATATTGATTTCAAAACAAGTTAGCAGTATGTGTCAGTGGTTGTGTTTTAAATGTTAAGTATGGATGGTGTAAACACATGGAAGTTCCCAGATCTTTGTTTATGGTCTGTTCTCACACACACACACACACACACACCCAACGTCTGCTCTTTTTTTATGACTCAGTGCTGAAACACCAGACACAGTGTGCATAAATCTACTGACATTAAATCACTTGTAGAAAATAAACCAGTGCAAAGAGCAGGTGTGTGTGTGTGTCTCTTTCTCTGTGACTGTGGTCGAGTCCCTTTCATTTTTATTTCACTTTATCAGTCCTGCACTCTCTCTCTGCTCGCTGACTCGGATGGTTTGCTTTTCTGCATTGCCAGATGTGATAAAGATGCAGAGATCTGAGTTCGCTCTTGCTCTCTGAGTTTACAACACAGTTGGGAAGTTTTTCCATAAATTGCTTCTCTATTTACAAGCTCTCAGGAAACACCACATTTTGGCTGATTTATACTGTATATGCTTGCAACGATATCAAGGAAAGGGTAACATGTAGTAGGAAATACAAAAGAAAAAGCACATTGTTGTAATTTGTTTCTCACTATTTGCCTTTTTCATGAGATAAAAGTAAACAGCACTTTTTCCTTTTTACATGGAAGTCTTATGCCTCCATTTTTTCACATTAATAAGTTTCACAAAAAATTATGTCATTTTATAGAAAACTACATTTAAAAAAAATCTTTGGTCACCACATATTACATATGTGACCCTGGAGCACAAATGTAGCCTTAAGATGCATAGGTACATTTGTAGAAATAGCCAACAGTACACAGTATTGGTCAAATATTTATTTATTTATTGTCTAAAATCATTAGAATATTAGGTAAATATCATGTTTCATGAAGATATTTTGTAAATTTCTTTCCATAAATATATCGAAACTTAATTGCTTACTAGTAATATACATTGTGAAAAAAATTATTTGGACAACATTTAAAGAGGATATGCCTCGATATTAGCTTTGAGATTCCAGATTTTCAAATAGTTACATCTCTGCCAGATATTGTCCTATCCTAAAAACCATACATCAGTGTAAAGCTAATTTAAGGATTATTATTTTTTTAAAGTTCTGCACTTTTGTCTTTATCATATTAGGATGGTAAATATTTACAGGAAGAAAAAGTTGGAGAGAGAGAGGGGGACAGAGTCAGGAAAAGTTCACAAATTGGGATTTGAACTTGGGACGCCCACAGTGCAGTTGCGCTATATGTCAGCGGATTGACCACTAGTCTACAGATGACAAAGTTTATTAATTCAGTTTCCAGATTTTGTATAAATCTCCTTTATAAAAATGTGACCCTTATGATCATATTTACATCTTATTACTAACCCTTATGTCTAGGGTCTTTTATAGCTAGTGTTGGTGAAAGTTACATTAGAAAGTAATGCATTACAATATTGAGCTACTCCCCAAAAAAGTAACTAGTTGCATTACTTAGTCACTTTTCATTGTAAGTAATACGTTACGTTATAGATTATTGAAAGTTTAAAGCAATGTGTTTGCTACTTTTGTACTATTTGCCTTAAGTAAAATCACTGTCCATCGAGACAATCCCTTTTACGTTTTCTTTGATGCATTCAAACTAATGAACACATTCTGTCATTGACTGCCTGATTCATTGAGAGTAATTTAATTTTAATTAAGCAATTTATTTTTAAAAGCTAGTTAATTAAACTAAAAAGTAACTCGCGCTAGATTTTCAAAAAAGTAAATGAAATATAACTACTTATTTTTTAAATGTGTTACTTTACTTGTTACTTAGAAAAGTAACATTATTACGCAACTCGCATTACTTGTAATGTGTTACACCAACAATAAGCTAAATTAAAACAATAAGTACAAACATTTCCATTAACAGATCACCTTCACCCACTTGATCTGCTGCTCTACGCCTATTCCTGTTATAGTGTCCTGAGGAAGACCTGCTTACTGGAAGTGGTTTTAGTCACATGACATCATTTATTTACCTGAAAACCCTTGCGATAAAGCTGTGAAAACAAAGACAGAGTATTTTCATCTGTAAAGAACAGAATATCTGAGATGGCTGCTCCCCAATGTGTATTACTACCCAGAATGCAGTATTGTAGCACTGCAATCCTAGTGTTTGGTTCCTGTGATTCCTTCCCAATGTAAACACAGAGTGGAGGTCATGCTCCACCCATCTTTGTTTACAAATCAGCCTCATTACCTCAGCAACACATCAAACAGCACAAACAATGTTTAATATGACATGGCGCTTCAGCGTCTGCCTTCAAACTCGACACGGAGGCGTCCAGATGCATTTGATTTCACTTTTACAAGGGTTCTAAAGGGTTCCAGAACTCTCCTCTCTCCTGAATCCTCCTGTCCAGTTCCCCTCATCTAACCCCAAACACTTTCCAACTAAGCCGACCTTTCCTTAACCTCAACAACCTTGAATGTCTTCTTTACTAGTACAATATGCAAATGCTGCGTCATGCTGATATTAAGCCATCGAGCCATGTTTATGCCGTTTGGCAGAGGAGATAACAGCGATAGCGTTTCCTTTTTCTGACCTAAACAAGAATGATGATTCTGGAATCGACTCACTGTTTCTGTTTTTTTTCCCCATCCAAAAGATGAGCGGATAGAAGAACAGAAGATCGGAGAGGATCTTGGTGGTCGGGGCCTGGGCAGGGCTCGCGGAGGAGCAAGGGAGTGATGGAGAACGTGTTTACTCTGCCTGTTCTGTCTGTTTATGTATCTTCTATCTTAATGAACGGCGCATTATTTCTCTCAGGAAGAGAATTTCAATGATGCTAAGGTCTATTTTATAGTCTATAAACACACTTAAGTCTCTGAAGTTGCAGTCGGGCAGGGGGCGCGGCGGACGTCGCTTGTGGTCTGACACGGCTCTAACCTGCTTTAAATCTCAGGCTTTATAGTAAACAGCTCTGGACATCTCTGCAGGGCTTTCCACACACAATTTATTTTATTTACTTCAGTATATTTCTGCCAGAGAGGCCCTTGAGATTTCACAAAGCCTATCTGGTAACCAAGGAGGAACCAAACAACAGCACTGAATCACTCTGAAGCTATTGTGCTGTTTTGCTTGGGAAACGGCCAGTTTGGATGGAGAGCCAAGGGTCTTGGAGTGCAACAGAGTTCAACGAGCCCAAATTAGTAAAATCAGAATGACTGGGTAAACATGTATGAATGAGAAAAATTAGGGACGGATGAAAGTAAAATCTCTCTTATAATATCACATCTGATAAATCAGGGCTATTTATCTGAGGCTGGTTCAGCGTGTAATCTAGGTGTCATGAGTTAATTCACTAAAAGCCTTAAAGATTCATTCAGACAGCTGAAAACTCTCAGTTATATCCTTTTCTAAGTCATGCCAGAGTGGCTACTTCAATTCTGCATTTTACAGAAAATGCAAAAAGAAAAAGCTAACAATGCATTCTGTCCAGATGTGTCCACTTCAGACAAAAGTGGCTGACCGCCTTAAACCTGGACCTGAGACAGGACAAAATAAACACAGCCATAAAAATCTGTGAATAATATTTCGGAAAAAAGACACAATGCGATGCTGGATGATACTGCTAGGCTCACGAACAGATGGCCGATATATAACTGTTAAAGTGTCAAGTAATAATCATGGAGGTTCAACATGTTCAGAGTGATTCACAAAAATCGTCTTACTAAATGTTGTCTATTACTCAACATCAGTTATAAAACAAGTGTCAAAGCTTTAAAACAAATATCATAAACCTGTAATTTACTTTATGGTAATAAAGAGACTACACAATGGTCTTAAACTAATATTAAACTTCAAACTCAACTGTCAAAACAACCAGGAAATTGGCAGTGTTTGCAAAACCACCATTTTTAGTGTCTCCCTTATATTTAATACAGCAGCTGTTTGGACTTTCTAAAGTAATTATGAACATCTCAGTGTGATTAAGTTGATGCTTTATGATTATGAATATATTAAGCAGGGTAACTTAAAAATTATAAAACCTACCTGTGTCTTCTGATGCTGTTAATCTGATAGCAGGTGAAATGGAGAGTGGACCTTTAGGATGAAGGTTGATTCTGCCTAAAAAAATATGTATGGACAAAACGAGAGAAGGAGGATTTTTTTAATGAAATATGTTATGAAAAAAGTATATACACAAGCTATATGCGTTTTTAATTGGTCTTATTGACTTTCGGTTTATCAATACATTTCTTGTGTTTTAAAAGAAATTGTTTACAATTTGGGGTGAACTTTGTCATAATTTACTCACCCGTCATTTGAGCAAGACCGTTTGTCTGTTTCTTTTCTCTGTTGAACACAAAATATATTTTGAAAAATGTTGAAAATTGGCATTTGACTTGAGTATTTTATTTTACTCTCTTTGTCAATGGCTACCACTTTCCAAACTTCTCCAAAATATCGTAGTTCATGTTCAATGGGAAAAACGAAACCTACAGTATAAAGGTTCAGGTTTGGGTGAACCATCCCTTTAAATTTGATTAATTGTTTATTTGCAGTATTGTGTTCTGGTGGAAATGCTTCTGTTTAAAAAAAAAGAAAAAACATCTGGAGCCAGTTGCATAAACATAGTTAACCATGTTAAGATTCTGAAGAAGAACTAGCTTGGCCAGCTAGCAGTTAACTAGCAAGGGGTAATCAGCCTTGGATTCAACATTCATTAATTCATTCATTCATTCATTTTCTTTTAGACTTAGTCGCTTTATTAATCTGGGGGTTGCCACAGCAGAATGAACTGCCAACTTCATTAACTCTTTCATTCATTCATTTATTTTCTTTTCGGCTTAGTCCCTTTAAGAATCTGGGGTCGCCACAGCAGAATAAACCGCCAACTTATCCAGCACATGTTTTCTGCAGCGGATGCCCTTCCAGCTGCAACCCATTACAGGGAAACATCCATACACACTTAGTGACTTAGTCAAGACAATTTAGCTTACCCAATTCACCTATACCACATGTCTTTGGACTTGTGGGGCCAACCAAAGAACCTGGAGGAAACCCACATGAACACGGGGTGAACATGCAAACTCCCCACAGAAATGCCAACTGACCCAGCCGAGGCTAGAACCAGCAACTTTCTTGCTGTGAGGCGATGACCATGACGCCCTTGGATTCAACATATTTTTTTGTTAGAAAGTTATAGCCAGTTTTGAAACAAATAAATAACTTTGCAACCGGCTTATGGTAGGTAATGCTGTAAGACATTTTAAGACATATATTTTATACAATATTAATACTGGGGTATGTTTTAAATTAAAATTAAATTCAATATTATGTTTTGCAAGATATATTATTTAAAATTCACTACTCCTATTGCTAAAATAAGCATTTCTTTAATCCAAAGATGGCACTAGTAGTAGTTTTTTTATGCTTTAAACAACAAATACATGACAATAGAAGAAACATTAGAAGGCAATGGTGAAAAAAGGCAATATTATCGATACAAAAAACCCAGAAAAAAATAAGTAAACAAATAATTATATTATTACAAGGATGACCTTTACATGAAAGAAATATTTAAAAAGTTCACAAATGGACAGTTTTAATTGCTTTTATTAGTACTATGTTACAGTACAGAAGTAATTTTTCACCTCCTTATAAAACATTGTCTTTTGTAAGAAATGTAACACTTGTGAAAAATAAAGTTAACAAAATAAATAGATTAATAACAAAAACTCTTATTTATTGGCACTAGTAGTAGTACTAGTAGTGGAGTATGAGAAATGTACATCGACTACTCTCTGTTAAATACAACTTTTAAATAGTAATGGTCATGTGCTTACCTATTTAGAGTTTCTAGAAACATTTTCCCTTTATATACCCGTCAAAGAGTATATGATGGTAATTAATGGTATTCACTCAGAGCTTAATAAATTATTAGAAAACGATATAGTTCAAAATACAAATTTAGATTTTAGTCTTAAATGGAAAGGTATAAATATAAAAGAAAAAAATATGTTACCATAATTATCTTAGAATGATTAGCCGGATTGTCAGTGTTTCTTCAGTCATTTTTTAGGATCACAATTTCAAGATGTCAACTGAAACGAGACTGTTAGGATTTCCAGACATTTTTGTATAACAAATAAAATTAAAGAGGTATCATTTAAAACTGTTCATTGTATTTATCCTGTAAAACAGGTAATTGCAAAATTTTGTAGAGATGTTGAGTTAAAATGTGCTTTTTGTAATGATAAAAGAAGAGAGTATTGTTTATTTATTTTATGATTGTATTTATACAAAATTGTTTTGCTGTGATCTTTTCTTTTTTGTTAAGCAGAGAACAAATATTGCATTGGAATTCAAAAAATAAAAGATATACAAAGAATAAAAAGTATATAGTCGACTTAAAAATTTGGTATATTGTTAATTTGCTCATATATGGAAACATTTTTATTCATAATTGTAAATGGGCAGTAAAAAAAACTAATTTTACTCACTTTAAAATAGAAATAGGTCATTACCTTTGTACAATAAAAGAAACAAAAAAAACTGCAAAAAGAACTTGTTAATTATCTTAAAGCCTTAAATTTTGTCTTTGAATAATTGTTGTAATTTTTTTCTTTTCATTTTATATTGTATTTATTTTTATGTCAATATAATGATGTTATTTCACTTGTATATTCTGTGTTCAAAATTTGTAATTATAAAAAGAAATAAGTAAAAAAAATAATTAATTAATTAAATAAAATAAGTACAAACATTTCCATTAGACTTCTCTCTGTTAAAGCCCACCATTAAACTTTGCCGCTATTTTCCTCCCAACCGCATAGAGGCGCTTCAGTGCGTTTGACCGGAAAGTTTCTCATCTCGCGCAGGAACCGAGGCATCCTTGACAACAATCGCCGGTGGTCTGTTGTTTGCGTCTTAACGCTTTTGTTTACTTTCCGTGATCGTCACAACGTTCATTTTATTCGCATATGCGTGTGCTTTAAAACTTTACACCCTTCTTTTAGCAACTCCTTACTACATCACATAATAAAATTACCTGAAACGGACTATTTGACGCTTCATACCAGTCAAGTGAGTGAAAGTTTTATTAGCTCAGTGGGTTTGCTAACCAATTAGTTGTTAACTAAAACTCTGGATCTGTTGTTAAACCGAATACATCCCCGTGAATAGACGTTGACTCCTGTTTGATAAACAGCGCGGCTCGTTTATTAGCTGTTTGACTGGAATCACTTGCATGTAACGTTAGGTTTAATGTTATTGTGTCCTGCTTTTGAATTTCTTCTGTTAACGTTACTTAGTATACGCGTGTTTATTAGATTAATAAACGATCCTGAAATCGAGCATTTGACGATGCAATGTAGCGGAATTTGTAAGGAATTGGTGCTAAGGAAGCACAACGTCTTGCAGGCCGTTTTTGTCACTTGATCTGTTCAAACTGTGCCAATATTTATGGAAACCTTAGTTTGCACCCAAAATGAATTAAAGACGTACAATAATTGCAGTTTTTGCACTGCTCAAGCAGAACACTTTTGTACATGCAAATAGTAGTTGTAACATTTAATGTTTTATTCATAGTATCTTGCTGTGCATTTATTACAGGGGTCATTCCCCATGCAAAAGCTGAGGTTAAATGCCTTTGTTTGGAGCACAATAGTCACAGTTAATGAATCCCTGGAACTATTGTGGATAAACATCATATAATTCAACTAATCATTTTCTCACCATGAAAATAGCCATAGCACCTGGCACAAACATGCAGACACCAACTATTGTGGGTTTTAAATCTAGAAATTGCCATCTTAAACATCTCATTTCTGTTTTCTAATTTCATCTAACGTTAATATTTGTGTTTTTGCAGGTTGTATTTGCTAATTGACATGCATCTGTAAAGGGGTTGACAAGCTAAGCAAAACATCTAGAGCGGCTCCATGGAACCCAGTAATGATGTTGCGCTTGATATCATCGTTACCAATGTCGTATCAGTCTTCAGAACCAGGTGCCATCTAAACCTGCGCACCATCGGCCTGGAGGGGACAAATGTCATCTACAAGCCTGAAGTGGGAGTAAGTAAGAGCTTTGGAGAGGAGTTGTTTTGCTCTGGAATGGATTAATGTACATTTAGCATGGAGAAATTAATAATAGCATTAACAAGTCATCAATACCCTATTACTAAATTTGAGATAGCAGAATCTGACAGTATGATAGCCTTGGATAAAAATGTTATGGTATTGTGATTATTCTTTTTAAATGCCTTGGTAAAAACTACTTTTTGTTGCATATAAAGTAAACCACTGCATTGTTCAGGCTCATAGCATGCTCGGTTGTAGATGCATAAGCTATATATATTATTTTATTTTTTTTCAAATGTTTGCTAAATGGACCCTTTTTCACAAGACACGTTTAACGGTCATCAGCACCTTAAATCCTTTAAAGTTTTTAATATTCAATTTTTTTTAAAAATGTATGAACATTTATATGTATTTATAAATGTAGTATATCATCTTTGTGTCAAATTACAGAAAACAAATTACTGCGTGTGCAAGGGGTTTCTAATGCAGCGTCTATGGGACAGGACAGTAGATTTTATGTTATTCTCTCCTCTGGCTGTCATCATCAGTTTCACAATTTTTTTCTTTTTTTTGAACATGTTATTATTATTATTAATAATAATAATTCCTTACATTTATATAGCACTTTTCTGGACACTCAAAACGCTTTACACATTGCACATTAGAGGGAATCCTCTCATCCACCACCAGACATCTTTATACATCATCGTGGAGTTTTTTTTTTTTATTATTATTTTAGCAAATAGGATTGTAAAACAATTTTTTGTTGCATTGGCCCATTCACTGCGCACTTAGTTGTCCCATCTATGACGACTTCCACTACTGAGAAACCCGGAAGTGTGAAAAGAGTCTATCGTGGGCTGACCAGCTTTTGATGTGGATGGTCCTTTGCTGTTGGAGATTGCTGTGCTAAATAAATAAAGTAGTCTTTGACAGTACATAAATAAAAAATTTATAAATACTTACATATACTGCATGAACAGTATAACAGAAAATTTGACTATTCTAAACTATGGTAAACCTTGAAACCAGTTATTGTTTTGTCTAAATACACCTCAAAAACTGGGTCTGTCTAATTTTGTAATCAAATGAAGTTAACCATTTTCCAAAGTTGATTTTCCCTCTAACAGTAACAATGCTGAAAATTGTTCAATTAAATAAATTAGGGAAACACTAACACTTCACTTTAGATTTTTTTTGATACAGATTTTAATAACTATCGAGCAATACCAGCAGTATTTAAGTTTTTTAACAGCTTTTTGCATACATATGGTTTTAGTCATTACTAATGTTTTGTAAATTTCCTACTCAGTGAATGAAAGACTTTTTGTTTTGATGATGTTTTAAATTGGCAGTTTACAGCAGCATCCTCAAATCATTCATTTTGTCCATTTAATATTTAACAGGCCAACATTATTATCTGACAAACTTTTTGTACATGTTTAATCTAACTTTGGCACATTTTTTATTATTTTGCCTAGCAAAAGGGTAAGCTTATGAAACAGACATTATACAACTTTACTCAGTTAAATAGTAACTATAAGTTTGTAATATCAGCCTTTTTTCATTCTATAGCCAGTGGTGTTAAATAAAAATAACAGCTGCCAATTATTAATAAATAATGAATCATATGTTTTAATTTATTTTTATTTAAATATCTGACAGTAATAATCAGAATTGAATGAATGAGCTTGATGAATACAACTGACAAAAGTAGAGTAAGTAGAAGTAGTGAGATGATTTGCGTGACATCCCACTACGGTGTTTAAAGTTCAAAATTGTGTAATTTTTTTTAATGAGCAACTTATGCTAGTTTTGTATTACATTAATTTTATTGTGTCTAATAGTTTACTACAAAATCATGCACACTTGTAAACAATTGATGCAATAAATGTTGTTTTCACCCTCTGCTCGACAACATCAGTATTAATCAGTTTATGGCCAATCATTAATGCCTGTTGTTGCTTCTGTCTTGTTTTTATTCTCCAGAAAGTTCTGATGAAGCTGCGGAAACCACGTATCACTGCCTCTATATGGTCATCAGGGAAAATTATTTGCACTGGAGCAACAAGGTCTCACTAAAATCGCTCACAACAATAAGCCCCAATTAGTTTATTGTATTTAAAATAGTCTGTTAATGGGGTGCTTACACAGAACCTTTCACAAATAGAAACTGAAAGTGTTTCATGCAGTTTCAGTGTACATTTTCCAAATCTACACCATTATCGTCTCAGTGTAAACTACAAAAATGTGGTTATGTGTTATTTGCTTCAAGTGTTCAGTTATAGGCATGCACAAAAGACTTAACTAAAACAACACTGTCTATAGGGCTTTAAGTGTGCAAGCATGTAGTGTTTTTTTACTACTGGCCTGGCATACACAATGCATTGTTTTTAGTGTATTTGTGTAAATGGGGATTTTTTTGACAATGTTGGCATCTTGACTGTCTATACATGAAAAATACAAGGAAAATAAATTTTATTTGTAATGCTTAATTGTTATGTAAATATACTAGGGCTGCATGATATTGCATTATTTTTGCTTTTCTGCCATATATATATTGTGATATGAAATCTTACACAAGATTGCTTGAATAACTTCATTCATTATTTTAGAATGGTTGCAGTGATTTTGTGGTATACTGCATCTGCATAACATATAATAAACTAAATAAATTGGGAAATCTGAACACTTTACAGTCTTTACTATATAAATTAAATGCAATTTATCTTAATTAAAGCTACAAATGCTCTTTTTTTGCCCCTGAATTCTTTAAGATCACTTATGTTTACATAGTAACAGAAAAAAAATGTGTAAACTTTGCAGTTATTATACAAATTACATGCATTTTAAAATATTGCGGATGTGCACATTGCCTTGTCATAGCTGAAACAATATATTATGCAGATATATCCTATATTTTTGGTTATTGGGAAATCTCATGCATGCGTCTTTTTCTTTAGTGAGGAAGAAGCCAAACTAGGCGCTCGACGGTTAGCCCGCTGTCTACAGAAGATGGGATTTAAGGTGTCTAAAGCTACCAGATAATTTCATAAACTGCTTTGTAGAGCTTCTGAATGACACGCAAATGGTGTTTTCCCATTTGCAGGTGAGGTTCTCGGACTTTAAAGTTGTCAATGTGCTGGCGGTGTGCTCCATGCCTTTTCAAATCCGTCTCATTGAGTTCACTAAGAACAACCGGCCCATTGCCAGGTAAGATGTTATGGTTTTTTTTTTTCACAAGTACATCTTACATTTTCAGTGTGCTATGCATTTTAATAGTTTGATTACTAATAGATTGATGCACATTTGTTAAACATTATACGACCATTTAAATTTGGTGTGAACAATGGTTTATATTTAAAAATCTAGCGTTTAACAGTACACTGATGTATATTAAAGTTAAGTGATGTTGATATCGGAGACCTTCCTTGCAATGAAATTCAGTCACAAGTGGTCACAGGAGACACGTTTGAAATGCATGTTAATACCAGCTGTGAACAGTAATGTGTCTCGCATGGCCACTTATGACTGGATTGCAAGAGATGAACTGTAACCACCAGCTCCATAGGAACCAAAAGAGCCTAAAAAGGGGGAACAGTGCTCTCTAGTGGTGAAATGGCGTATGTGGCATTTAGCGATCTTGCAACATGTTCTTCTAAAATGGACAAACACAGTGTTTATGTTGTGTATTTTTAGCTATGAGCCCGAGCTTCATCCTGCTGCGTCATACAGAATCAAAAACCTCAGGAGTACAGTGCAGGTGTTTTCCACAGGCAATATCACTGTTACAGGTAAAACACTCAATGTCATTTCCAGCTATCATAATCAGGGTTTGTAAGGCTCATACAGATTACTGCATTAGCCACATACTTTAAAGAATTATTCCTTGATTGCTGTGCTACATTACATTAAAGGCATCCCACAGGAATCGTGTAGCTCTGGAGTACTGAGGAAAAGTCACTCGTAACTGTTTCCAAGTGTTTTATATGTACATGAAACATCTGCATATATATTTATATCTATTTCAGCTCATCCTAAAAGAGTCAGTTTTAATTGGCTTTTTAAAATTATTTTCATTTATATAAGTTTTGTGTTAAGTTATATATTTTAGAGTTTGTTCCATTTTTGTCTGCATGAAAACATTTTTACACAAATGTATGGGTTAGATTTGTCTACAATTGAATCATGCAAAATTGATTTTACATACATAGACAGCAGAGTATTAAATGCATATCTGAATCTAAAATGTGAAAATACGGGTGAAAGTGTTTTGTCATCATTTGAATTGCTATATCCACTAATATATTGTTTCAGCATCGAAGTCACAAAGTATGCATCCGAAATAATCACATTGCAAGATATGCAATGTTATATCTGAATTATAGTTAACCATTATTATTAAAGTTAAAATATTTGTTTACAGAAGATGCAAGAAATGCACTGTTTAAAATATTATTTACAGCAGTGTTTCTCAACCACGTTCCTGGAGGACCATCAGAACTGCATGTTTTGGATGTCTTCTTTGTCTGTCGCACCCATTACAGGTCTTTCAGGCTAATGAGCTGATGATCTGAATCAGGTGTCTTTGGTTAAGGACACATGGATAATGTGCAGAGCTGGTGGTCCTCCAGGAACATGGTTGAGAAACACTGCTTTACAGAATATATAGGAGTTATTTTTATTTAGAAGAGATACTGCTTATTTTCTACTTTTAATATAAATAACATTAAAAATAATTAATTTTGTTTACAAAAGTTATTTATTTTCACTATTTATAAGAAAAAAAGTGGTTGTAGGCAATGTGTGTTTTAATTTTATTTGTTCAACGTTGATGTTCAATAAATAACCATAAATAGTAGATAGTGTGTGTTTCCTTCAATTATTTTAAAATCAAGTAATGCACCCTTCTTTCAAAAATCTCTCACTTGTAATATGTGAGCTTATTTACTGTACAAAACTTAACAGAACTATGAAAGCAAAAAATAAACAATTAAAATAATCATTTATTAATCGTAATCGAGTTAAAATGTTCAATTAATAGAGATTTTGATTTTAGGCCAAATCGCCCTGCCCTATGATTTAATATTATTAAATCATACTAAAAAAACACAGCTTCATATTAACTAATACAGTTTAATTGTTTATATTTTTATAATAAACTTATCATATTAAAAACCATTTATAACAGAATGAAGTTCACTGGAACACCTGTTTTTGCTTTGATTTGCTCCCTGATGTTTTCTGCATTGATTTCTGTCTGTCAAGTGACGATATTTACATTAAGAAATCAAATTCATTCACAGATCCATTTAATTTAAACATTTAGTTTCAGCTGGCTTTTTTGTAGCTGAGCAATAAAACAAACAAACAAAAGAAGCTTATGTTAATGTAGAAATGTCGATCTCTTCTCAGATGGGATGGTGTGCCAAATCAAAGGATCTCTGTTCTAGCGTAAAAAGTTAAAGCTCCGTTTAAAACTTTTATAGCTTTAATTTTCTGCCTCATTGTCTTTGACATGGAATAAAAATGCATGTGATTTATTATTGTTTAATTATTATTGCTACATATAAGAACTTTATCAAACAGTAAAATGTTGAGAAATATATGTTTGGATTTTGACCGACTGTTATTGAGAGCTTGCTTTATAGCATAACATAAAGAAAAGCTTAACTCAAATTGAATCTTATTATTAATGACCCTCTTTTCCTCTCTCCAGGACCAAATGTACAGACTGTGGCGTCTGCCGTGGAGCAGATTTATCCTCTGCTGTTTGAGTGTCAGAAAACACTGTCATAAACCACACGCACACACGTAGGCACCGGTTTGAAATGAAAAGCACCTTATCATTGAATGTTTTAAGGCTTGTAACTGTTGTACTGTATGTGTCTCCAAGGCAGCTTTTTTGCCATTTCACGTCCAAGCGGGTCTGGGTCGTGTGTTTTCAGAGTCATGCCTTTGAACGTTGACTTTGGTGTTTTCGGACCCCACGCCGATTAATGACGACCTCTTAAAGCTCAGAAGAGGACCATTAGTGCATTGACATTGTGTTGCTGACATTGTGTAGTTTATAAACACTTGAATTAACTGTATTATAATGCATGGACACCAAAGCAAAAACTGGCAAGCAGAGACATTTTAAGGATCGCATTTTAATGAAACGTCTTGGAAGTTTTAGCTATGTTGATTCTAGTGACGTCTTTACGGCTCATTTAACGATACTATAAATCAGAAGCGAGAGGTTAAAGGGCAAACAAACACTTCACATTTCAACAGCAGGTGATGTATTTCTGGTTTACGCTGTGGACTGGAACACTCTGGGTTGTGGAGGAGTCTTTGGTCCATATGTTTATGTAATATGTAAAAAACTTTTGTATTTTATAATAAACAAATAAAATAACCTCTATATTAAGTCATAATTGTCACTTATTTTTGTGTGTCTTTGCAATATACCAACATCCATTTGAAGGCCCTGGAGCGCACTTAACCAATAAGCAAGGTAAGCAGCCGCTTGGGTCCCTTGAGAATTAGGAGGCCCCAGCCAATGCCAAGAAACTAATATTAATTATATAGCTCTTTTATAGATTTTCTATCATATGTTCAATCAAATCTGACTGATTTTACCGTCATTACTTTTTTTCAGAACCAGGGGCCCCCATGAATAGTGGAACATTCCTTTCGTACTGCACATGCACATTAAAATCGAATCACAAATATGGCTAATTAACTTGTGTAGTTAGTTTGTGAATTTATTGTTTTCAATTTCACATTAAGAAGATAAAGGTTCCTTTTAAATATATTTTTAACATTAAGAAACGAATCTACAGAGAAAAAATATCTCTAGAGAAAGAGTGTGTTTTGAGTTTCAGTGCTAGGGTCCCATACCTGGTCCGCCCCTGGTAGGCCCATGGGTCTTCACTCAAATATTTGCATTCTGTCATTATTTACTCAAGCTCAACTTCTTCCAAACCTGTTTGAGATTATTGTCTCTGTTGAACACTAAAGGGATGAATGTTGGAAAACCTATATCCATTGACTTTCATGGCATTTTTGTTTTTTTTTGTTATGCATGTCAATGGTTACTGGTTTCCAAAGCTTGTGAAAGTGATAGCTCACCAAAAAAAAGGAATATTTCTTCACCCTCAAGTGGTTCCAAACCTTTGCGTTTCCTTTAGTTTTTCCTGTTGAATACAAAATTAGGTGTTTTGAAAAATTTCTTAAACTTCCATAGTAGGGAAAACAAATACAGGGTTTCTGCAGGTTTCATCCAGTCAAATTTAAGACTTTTTAAGACCATGAAAAAATAAATTTTAGACTTGTACAAGGTTTTTATTTTTTAATCAGTTTATCATCAGGATTATCATGAGGAATCATATCATTATTTTTTGTTTTCATTTTTAATGAGGAATTTGCTGTAAAAATGTCTAATAGCTGTTGTAAATTGAGATGGATTGTTGGTGATTGGATGGATGTTGGCTCGATAGTAGCTCTACTTAGACAAAGCAAAATTAAGACCTGTTTAAAATGATTTAAGACCTAAAACACAATATTTCAATGAAGTTAAGACATTATAAGACCCAGTGGACACCCTGAAATACTATGGAAGTCAATGGCTTTAGGTTTGCAACATTTTTCGAAATAATTTCTGTTTAACAGAAGAAATTCAAACAGGTTTGTGACCATGTACGGGTGAGTTATTGATTACAACATTTTAAGTTTTGATTGAACTATCACTTTAAATGTTTTCTTTTTGAAATGTTTTCAATATAGCACTTTTCTCAAAAAAGGTTTGGAACCGCTTGAGGGTTGGTAAATTGACAAATCTGGGCACAATGAACGTTATTCCGTGGTTTGTACTCGTTTTGCAACATTTATTACTTTCGTTTCATCAACGCCACAAATGAGTGTAGGCCTGATGTACTTAATTAGTCCTTGACGCCTCCATTGAAACGAATCGCTTTAAACGCGATTACACGCCAAGAAAAACAAAATGGTTTTGATTTATATGAGTTTCAGGATTATTAATTGTAAATTCTATTGCGAAAATTTTAAAAATACCAAAATTGACTTGTTTTTGTGGCGCGATACCACTGCCTAGCGCAAACTAGCAGCCTCAGTGCAAACTTAAGCACTAAACAGAAGTAAACAGATTTCCCCCCTTATCCATAGAAGTAATGTATACAAAAAAAAAAAAAAAAACAATTAAAAACCATCAGGAGTTTTTAAGATGAAGTGTAACTTACTGAAATGTTTCGTTCTTCATGTAAACATCAAATAGCCGTTTTCAAACACCAAAAGACGTCAATGAATCGGCTTGTTGTGATAGATGTCACATGACGCCGTCACCTGGATGGTAATTAAGCATTTAAAAAGCCACCAACACACTGTACAAACATTACATGATTTACTTTGATAATTTTTAAAGTTCACTTTAACTTGTTACATTCAATTCCACTGAATTCTCTTTAAAAAAGTTCAAGTTCATTTAATAAGTATTAGTATGTTGCCATGATTAATCATTTAGAGAAAAGCATTTTTATACTATGTTAATTACGTTGACCATATAAACTTTATTTATGTACATATTTATATGGAATCATTTAACTATTTTCATAAACTCTTCTTTTGTGTTCAACAGAAGAAGTTAAAACGGGTTTGGATCAAAGGGTGAGTAAACGATGACAGAATGTTCACTTTCCTAGAAATTGTATTGCATCATAAGAGTGTGATTCATAAATTGAATCATCACTGATACACTGGCTTGTAGAGAACCCTGTATAAGGTTTAAAATGATAAATTGATAACATTTCAAATACACAAAACAATTATAATTTAAATGACAGATTAATTTTTCATACAAATAAAACTACCTAATCCATATTCAAATATTTCATCAGCAATAAAAAAGTGATCCCTTAGCAAACACCTTCAAATTAAATTATTTTGAGAATAACACAAACTCATTCAAATAAAACATAATTTTGTGTGTGTGTGTATTGGTTTTAGTGGTTTGTGAGGCAACAGGATTGTCCAATGGCATGGGTATGGCTTCTGTATTACAATGTACAACTGTTTATAAGGACAAAACTGTTAAAAATCCTACTTGATGAGGTTTTCGGATTCATAATTTGAGTTTTGGGTTTCAGGTCATATAGTAAGTGTTTTTACAGTATAAAGTACATAATGCCTATGAAGAGTCCTCATAAATCACCAAAACCAGTCTGTCCACTCACTTCATGGCAAGTTCCTTTGAGATCTGTTCCAGCGATCAACATATTTGTGTGTAATAGTGTGTGTGTGTGTGTGTGTGTGTGTGTGTGTGTGTTGGTTTTAGTGGGTTGTGAAGACACAAATTTGTCAATGACATGGGTATGGCCTCTGTATATCAATTTACAATGGTTTATGAGGACATCCCTACATATTTCTATGGAATCATTTAAACATTTCCATAAAACGACTTCAATACATGAAACGAAATACACTTTCTCTAGTCAAAACCATTCAAACAACTGTTTTGGCTTAAGCCATATGTATTTATGAACAACCAACAATATAATTTTGAAATGTTACATAACATGTTGATTCACAATTGTGTAACATGATTATACAAGGCATCTCATGCCATACTTAAACTGTTACTTATGGTAATGTTCAGCACACAAACACTGATATGTGACTTTGCCACAGAACTTGCCTTGGACATGCCATGGCATGATTATGCTAATGATTGCAGTTTCCCTCCAGAGTTTCATAACAGTGAGTGGTAAAAGCTCCATATAAATGCAGATTTACTTAAAATACATAAAGAAGAATACAATGAAACAGATTGGCTTGTTACATTTTTCTTAAATTGGGAAGGCACTGCTTTCACCCTGACAACATAAATCAGGCAGATATCTTCAATTCTCTGATTGGTGCAGTCACAGGTTCAGCTGTCTGATCTGTTGCTCTTTCACTCTTCATCTAGGTAAAAAGTCAAACTGTTGCGAGGGCTTTTTCCTCCTGTGAAGGCTGTGCTGTAGCTTTGTGTTTTCTTCTGTGACACAGCAATGTGCCTCTCAGGTGATTCCTGCAAAACAAGACACGTGTCTCATCGTTGCACTTTAGAACAAAACTCCCTGATGCATGCAGTGTAGTAGGGCAAGAGCCAAGCATTGGAAAACTACAAGTGTTTTTGGGTTTTGTCTCGCAGATTCAGATAGTATTGGCTTTTTTTGTGTTGCAGAACAGGTTGCAGGGAAAAATGCTCATTGATTCTGGAAATCTTTAAGTTTCTGCATCATTGTAAATCTATGGGACTTTTTATTACTTTAAATTGCTTTAGAACTAAACAACAGTGGGTTTAATTTAGTTTTATTTCAGTTCATTTTATTTAAATAGCACATTTACAAAAGCCACCAGGCTGACCAAAGAGCTTTGTGTAGAGCAGGGGTCAGGAACCTTTTTTCAGCAAAGAGCCATTTCGGATTTTTTTGGCAAATGCATTTTTATAAAGAGCCATTAGGGATATACATGAAGCATCACATGTTGAGCAAGTTAATAATAAAGGACAATTTATACAATTTCTTTCTTTTCACTACTCATGAACATTGTTTGAATTTTATGGCGCAAAGTAACCGTAGAAATGTAAGTGGTAAGCATTTATTGGTGTCGCGATTAGTTAATCCACAGCGCCACACACGCGCATCGGTTGAAACGTCCTTTTATTCTTATTCTTATTCATTTTGCTGTAAAAATATACAATGAAAAGGTCATTTTAATTGTATTTTCAATAGGAAACAGATTTTTAGTGACAGTTTAATTTTTTATTGAAGGGAGACAGCTGGAGAGCCACATATTTTTGGTCAAAGAACAACATGTAGCTCCCGAGCCATAGGTTCCCTACCCCTGGTATAGAGCATTGGTCTCAAACTGGATTCCTGGAGGGCTGCAGCTCTGCATTTTTGCTCCAACCTTACCAAACACAGCTGATCCAAATAATCGAGGTGTTCAAAAGAGTCATTAGTTGGATCAACTGTGTTTGATAGGTTTGGAGCAAAACTGTGCAAAGCTGCGACCCTCCAAGAATCGAGTTTTAGACCTACTGTATGGTATAGAGCAGTGGTACACAACCCTGTTCCTGGAGATCGACCTTCCTGCAAAGTTCAGCTCCCTGATCAAACACACCTGAACCAATTAATTAGGACCTGAACAGCACTTGATAATTACAGGCAGGTGTGTCTGATATGAGTTGCAACTGAAATCTGCTGGAAGGTCGATCTCCAGGAACAGGGTTGGTCACGCCTGGTATAGAGAAATCAATAGAAAATTAAATGCAAAATTTAAAAACAATAAACACAAAATTAGTAGGATCATAAGCTAAAGAAAATGTGTTATAATGTTTTTAATATATTTAAAGAGAAATTTATCAAATCAACAACTTTACAACTGCCATAGTATTAGAGTGCATCTTACTGAATCATTCCACACATAATCTGCCATTTATATTAATATTCAAACCATTAAAAGACTGGCTAAATAGTCTGTGAGAAGTAGGTCCCATTCACGTTATTATGTAGCTAGAAATCTATAGAAAAACTTTACTTTTAAACTATCCTTATACTTTTCTCTTTAAAGTCCACAAGAAATCAAAACTAATCATTTGATGAGTTTTGTATTGCTAGTTTTGTGGTGAACAATTCATCTGTGATGGCAGTAAGAAAACAAAAATGTTTTGTTTTTTTCAGGCAAATCGTCAGATTAGGCAAGGCAAGGCAAGTTTATTTATATAGGCAAGTTTATTTATATTACGTATATCTTAGGAATTGGGCATGGCTAGCTTATTTAACCACGCCCCTCCAACTGTCAGTTTTGACAACAACAAAAATGGTGAGCAGGAGGTGTCTGTTAGGTTATAATTAATAACTCTCCCCAAACCCTTTCCCCGATCACTGAATGAAATGCCTACTTGACTACATCCATTCAGCTCGTAGTACAAAAAATAAATAAAAGCCACGCCCACTGTTTACGCATTTATATTCAGTTTCTTTAGGAACTGTGTCACAATATGAAAAAATAATGGTCGCAGCTTCCAGTTCATGGAGACTTTAAACTGCAGTCTACTAAAGGCAGAATCAAAAGTGCATTTCCAAGTGGCCTGTTTTCTACAAACACGTAACCAACCATATTATCACCTCCACTGACTTTTATGATGTTCAAAGTGTTTGATGTTGTTGTATGAACACGAACATTGTGTAACATAAGCACGCACTTATTATTAGCTGTTTAATAACATAATCTTGCCAAAGTCTACTGATAGCTCATTACAGTCTTACAGAGATAGTTCACCCGAAAATGAAAATGTACTCACCCTCAAGTGGTTCCAAGCATTTACGAGTTTCTTTCTTCTGTTAAACACAAAAGAAGATATTTTGAAGAAAGCTGGAAACCGGTAATCATTGACTTCCATAGTATTTGTTTTTCCTTCTATGGAGGTCAATAGTTACAGGTTTCCAGTTTTTTTTAATCAAAATATCAAAATATTTTGTGTTCAACAGAAGACTGTAAAACAGGTTTGGAACGAGTAAAGGGTGGGTAAATGGTGACAGAATATACATTTTTCACTGATACACTGGCCTGTAGACCTCCCTGTATATGTTTTTTAAATGATAAAACTGGTAACATATCATATATTAACGTATCATATTAATAACACAACCTTAAATTCCACATTTAAATATTTAAATAAGCAATAAAAACAGTGTTCCCTTGGCAGCTTAAACACCTTAAAGATAAATTAATTTTAGAACAACACAAACCCATTCAAATGAGACATATTTGTGTGTGTGTATGCGCATAGGTTATAAATCAAAACTGTTAAATAAATCAATACTGTTAAAAATCATACTTAGTGGGGTCTTTACATTCATAATTTGAGGGTTGGGTTTAGGTGTAGGGTAAGGCCATATAATAAGTGTTTTTACCGTATAAAGTACATTATGCATATGGAGAGTCCTCATAAACCATCAAAACCAGTCTGTCCACTCACTTCATGGTAAGTTCTCTTGAGATCTGTTCCAGCGACTGACATATTTGTGTGTTTGTGTGTGTTGGTTTTAGTATTTTGCGAGGACACCAATTTGTACAATGACATGGATATGGCCTCGGTATTCCAATGTACAATGGTTTATGAGGACATGCCTTGTGTCCTCATAATACAAAACTGTTAAATATCCTAATTAATGGGGCCTTTACATTCATAATTTGAGGGTTGGGTTTAGGAGTAGATAAGGCCATATAATAAGTGTTTTTACAGTTTAAAATACATTACGCCTATGGAGAGTCCTCATAAACCATCAAAACCAGTCTGTGTGTCCACTCACTTCATGGCAAGTTCCTTTGAGATCTGTTCCAGCGATCTGCCTTTGGTCTCTGGCACGAACACAATCACAAACACCACCAACAGGAAGCTCATAGCAGAGTAGGAGAAGATGACAGTGGGGAGGCCAATCCGTTCTACAACCACATCACATTACAGTAAATCACCTCACAATATAGCACTCCTTTCTACAGAAAAAAAAAAATTTTGTTTGTTGTTCTGTGCAAAACCTTGTAAGTTTGTGTTTCCTTGTGTTTTCATTCCATCTCTGCAGGAACATCCCCACAGGTGGCAAATGAATGTTTGGCGGACAGCCTCTAAACACAATCCTAACTCAATCCTTACTTGGTAATGCGTTTCAGGGAATAAAACTATGTTTCTAATGTACTGTATTACTTCTATGTCTATCTAGAATTTTTTATTTATTGATAAACTTTAGAATGGCCAAAAGTTATGATTTCATTGCTATGGACACTCTTTTTAAACTATAAAAGCGATAATATGCTTTATATGATACATAATATAAATATATGTAAGAAAAAAGTCATAAATACATCTATTTTGTGTTGCAATATCAAATATTACACAATTCAAAACATCCTAGATTGAAAACATTTGACTTATATAATGTTGTCCAGACATCATGCTGGGTTTAATTCTAGCATTAATAATTGATCCACTGTTTTTGCCAGAATAGTAACTCGGATCAAAACAAGTTACGCACACTTTTTACCTTGTTAGTTAATGATCGATGGCCAAATTAACTTTGCTCTTGTGTAACTCCTGAAGGGCCACTATGGTGTGTGTCAGACTCCATTTAGGATTTTAAACACATTCATGTCTGCACCCCAAACAGTAAGCGACAGGTTACATAATAATGTTTTGGTCAGCTTTCTCAAAAATCTAAAATAATGAAGGTGGTTAGGGGACTTTTTCCAGAACATTTGTAAATAAAATTAGAGGCTTTTTTTAGAGGATTCATTTAATGGAAAACAAACAAAAAAAATATTAATCAGGACCACTTTTGATGAAGTTACCAACATCTTGGATGGCCTGAAGATGAGTAATTTAACAACCATTTTTCATTTTTGGGGTCAACTTTCCTATCCAGGTGAGCAGAGATGAGAAGTAATGTTACTGTACTTAAGTCAATTTTTCAGGTATCAGTACTTCAGTTTTTATATTTCTGACAACTTTTTTTTTTTACTCATTACATATGTTTTACACGGCATATGCCCTTCCAGCTGCAACCCAGTACTGGAAAACACACATACACTATGGCCAATTTAGTAGGGATGCACTGATACCATTTTTTTTTTAACCGATCCGATCTCGATTCCAAAATTCTGAGTATCCATCGATACAAATCTGATCCAGATACTGTGCCTTTTTTTCTTTTAAGCATAATACAGTTTCTGTAGCTCTGGTGCTAAACTCAAATAATATATCTTCTTTGGTAAAAATAACAGACCTATAGGTCTATATATGACAGACAGCAAATCTAACTAAAACATAATGCTTGCTGGCTACATTATTTGAGCATTCATTATGACATTGATCTGTTGTGGTCCAGCTTATGTTTCCTTATGTTTTCTTTGACATCTGCAATAGGCTATCACTATTGACACTAACCATTGGTAAAATAATCAGCCTTTTAGCAAAGCCTGATATTTTCCTGCAGGTTTGATGCAGACTAAAATAAACTGTCTGAGGCCAGTTTTACTTAAAATCCCTCGCCAAATCTCACCTTGATGAGACGGAGAAAGTTCAAAACAAGGTCTGCTTATATGCTGGTCTGTCAAATAAAATATTAATATAAATAAAATTACAGTACAATATTCAGTTTCAGAGTAGCCTATATTGGGCTAAATAATTTTCTGTTAATGACAATCCATATGCCCCTATTAGTTTTACTTTTATTAATTTAATCAACTACTTTGACCACAATGAGCCAGGCTTTACAAACTATCCGCAACACTTAAAGTATTCCCCTCGGAGGAATAAACTCAGTCAGAAGGATGAGAGAACAGAAATTCATTGTGAGAATAATCTTACGGAGCGAGGCACATCGCGCTTGAGCAGCCGGTGTGTGAATGAAGCACTTGATGAATCTGAGTCACAGTGCGCAGCCCTTCACTATCTGCGGACACTTCCAAAACAGCAGCTCAAAGGGAAGAAATGAGTGCGTTGAGGATCTGTCCAATATGTATTATTGAGCCTTTTCTAATTAAACATTTCAGGTAGGCCTACTTTGTTTGTGAAGAGCAGGTAATGACCTTCTCTACTCCAGAGTTGCGATCTGTTGATCTAACAGACACAGCACAAGATGATTTAGAAACAGCAATGAACTCCTTGTTGCAGGTCAAAATGAACCCATATAATGCGAAACTAAATCCATTTATTAACTAATTATTTAAACAAACAGAAAACAAATGGTCTAGGAGAGTTTGTGTTGTCATGAATGCAGCACGCAGCTTGAATTGTGAATGAATGAAGAATGACAGTATCGAACCGATATCCAATCCAAGTATCGGGATCGGTGCAGTTTATTCGATTCACCTTTAAATCGCATGTCTTTTGACTGTGGGGAAATCAGGGGCACCCGGTGAACGTGAACACGGGGAAAATATGCAAACTCCACAAAGAACCAAAAACACCTCCAAAACATTAAACAGGAGCTGTTTGACCCCATTAAAATGACAAATTATCCACTCATCTAAACACAGACAGTCACAGTCCTCATGGTTTTATCGGCTGACCTTCAGAAGCCAGATACTGATAAATACTGTAGCCTGCAATACAACTGAATCATGATGATCTACTAATCTCATAACTGTAAAAAAGCCCTCTCTATCTGTGTATGTGTGTGTATTACCTGTCAGGGTAAGGAAGGTCATCGATATGAGCAAATTTGTGGCCCAGTTAAAGGCAGAGATGACAGATACAGCCTTTCCCCGGATGCCAGTTGGAAAGATTGCACTTAAAACCACATGAACCACTAAAAAAAAAGAGAGAGAGAATTGAACAAAGCAACTTATTAAAATGATAGTACACCTAAAAAAGTTAAAAATGTCAAGTTGTATGACTACTTTGTTTCTCATAGAACAAAACATTTTCTTTGTTTAAAGATTATTCCGTTTGTTTAAATCGAAGAAGCCCCAACTAAAGCCCGCGGGCCAAAGTTGGCCCATGGCAAGCTTTGATTTGGCCTGTTATCCCATCAGAGAAGAGAGGGAGAATTTTGGGGAGGGTTGGGGTTAATACCTTAAATACACATTGTCATTTCTAATTTAACGTAACCTTTCATTTGTTTGTTTTATTTTAGGCTACAAAAAACTCACTTTGGTTAAATGTTTTAATTATATGTTGTAAATTATTATTATTTTTGTAATGAACGTCCCTATGAACGTATTTTTGTAATGAAATCCTCAATGAGCAAATCAAGGCAAAGAGAGGTGCAGCTTGACTAGTGTATTCAGCATTAAACTCTATTGTGTTATAAATGGAATTCCTATGATTTCATTAAAATAGGTTCATTATAAAGTGTAAAAATATTACTTTAATTACTTAATCTGATTAAAGACATGTTTTTTATTAATTTTGAAATAAATGAGGACATTATGCATGGGAACTTTGTTATACAGCTTGATATATTTACCTTCAGGCCACAGCTCTCAATCAAGTTTGGTTTTTGGCCCTTCATAATAAAAAGTTTGGGCACCCTGGTTTAAATGTTAAGTAATGAAAGTGAATGGTGTCTGAAGCTTGCGTGAAGAATGGGAGTTGTAAAGTTCGATAAAATAATCTGATTATTTTAAGAAATAATCAGTTTCTTAACTGATTTATTCACAAATTGGGTTAAGTAACTAATTGAATAACTCTCTCTCAACAATAAACAGATGAGAGCAATATTTTTTTTTTTTAGGCTAAACATTGTAGTTTTTTGATCTCAATAATTTGTTTGTTTACAAATCAGAATACTTATGATTCATTCATTCATTTTCTTTTCGGCTTAGTCCCTTTATTAATCTGGGCCAACTGACCCAGCCAAGGCTTGAACCAGCGAGCTTCTTGCTGTGACGCGATCGTGCTTACTTACACTTAATATTCAACTCATTGATTCAATTATCTGGTCACAGTCATTGAGAATAGTAGTAGTAGTAGTAGTATTCATACCCAATTGATGAATGAATAATTCTTAGGAGTTTTCACTATGAATTTGTCTGAATATTGATGTGAACTAATCATTATATGAGGTTGAACTCTCAATATTCATTCATTCATTTTCTTTTCAGCTTAGTCCCTTTAATAATCTGGGGTCGCCACAGTAGAATAAACCGCCAACTTATCCAGCATATGTTTTATGTAGCGGATGCCCTTCCAGCTGCAACCCATCAGTGGGAAGTTAACTCTCAGTATATTTCTCTAAATGATTTGTTCAGCAAAATGAGTTTAATTTCTCGGTAAAGGGATAGTTCACACACAACTCAAAATACTCACCCTTCACTTGTCCCAAACCTGTTTGGGGAGTTATTCTGAAAAATGTTTACGATTGACCATTGAAATGTTAACCATGGTAAACACTGACATTCATAGTATTTGTTTAATCTACTATAAACGCAAATAGTTAACAGTCTTCAAAATATTTTCTTTTGTGTTCAAGAAATTCATAAAGGTTTGTAACAACTTGGGGATGAGGAAACTGAATAAATATTTCATTTTTGGGTGAGCTATCTCTTTACTGGATGATAGTAGTTAAACTCACATTTTACTGAGGCTAATTATACTAAGATCATTCTGTAAACAGACTGGTTTGTTTTGTGCAATTGCATGGGATATTTTGACTACACAAATTCAACACCCTATTTTTATTTTGTGATCAACAGAAGTCAGTTGCTGCATCCCAATTCGCATACTATCCATCCTAAATAGTATTAGAAAATAGAATGACTTTTTTCGAAGTGAACTTATATCAAGATATGTTTGTACATTAACTTCTGAATGCATAATTATCCAAACACCAGAGGAGATTTCTCTGCATGATAGACTCCCGAATGGCAGATTATCCTGCTGCTGCATCTCCAATAGGGTAGGAAATTAAATATGAAAGAAGTGAAGTTTAATTTTAAACTAATTTCGAGAGAAGCATCTGCTCATGATTGACCCAGCTGGTCCACATTAGCTAATCATGATCCTCCAATCAAAGGATCCCAAGTCACTATATATATCCTCATTTCCTCTCTACAACTATCTTCGTCTGGAAGAAACCCCCCTCCTCCCACCTTTATCCAGAATGGTCGGCACGGTGGCCCAGTGACTAGCACTGTTGCCTCACAGCAAGAATACCAATGGCTTTGGGTCTTCACTTGGCCATCTGGTGTTTCTGTGAAGAGTTTGCATGTTCTCCCCGTGTCCGCGTGGTTTTCCCCCGGGTTCCCTGGTTTCCTCCCACCATCCAAATGTGCTCTATATTATAGATAAAATAAGCCTAAATCTTTTTTCTAATGTCTTACTCTCAGGAAGTTCACCTTGGCCTCAGTAGCAGGGGAGTTTCAGATCGACCTGAGCTCAGTCTCCCCTCGCCCTGTGAAAGGAGGGAGCCCTGGGCTCGAGGATCCATTGAGCTCAGGGCTCTCTCCCGGGACAGCACGCCAAACAAGCTATGTATAAATCGTGAGCCAATTGTGAACTCTTGACATGTGGATGATGTGTCTAGATGATTGACAGGGGATGTAACTAAGCAACATAACAATTTGTTAACGAGGAAGTAGTATGTCCCAAAGCTTGCAATACTCTTCTGTTACACACTCAAAAGTATATACTGTTCCTTCACAAAAAAGTACATACTTTTAGGGTGTAGTATAAGTATGTGAATTGAAACGCAGCAAGTCAGTCATACTAATTAATGACCTGAGGATGACTAATTCATGACAGAATTTAATTTGTAGTATAAACAGATATCATTTGTTTGAATTGAGTCTGAATCTTACTTGGTCCCAAGCTGATGGAGAATCCAGCTACATACACCAGCAGGCTGACCAGTGAGATCCATTTCAGCGAGGGCGACACTTCGTGAAGAGACTGAAGGGCAATCTTTGCACTGTCTTTCTCTGAACCCTCAGCTGTTTCCATAAAAGCAGTCCGATGATCATAGGTGTAGTTTAAAATCCAATGCTCTCTAGTGTCATTAATGCTCGTGAGAAAAGCGTTTGTTTTGAGCTTGTTTTGAGAAGGCTGGTATAAGCCCAGTGGAGTGTTGGTCTGGATATCAGTCTCATCTCCCATCTCAAATAACGTAACGTTTGCTGTATTACCGGGGCCTCTGCATAGGCTGGAAACGTGTGTGTGGCTCTGCATAGTAATGGCCCCCAGCGTTGCTGTTGACAACATCATGACAACCGCTCCAACACACAGAAGAGCTTTAGGGCCCACTTTGTCCACTAGAAAAATTGCAGGAATGGTTCCGCCCACTTTAACAACACCAAACCCTGTAGATGCAAGAGTCGCCGCCTCGTTCCCATGAAAGCCTACGCTACTGAGAACAGTCGATGCATATGCTAAAATATTAGGCTGTCCTGTGGCTTGCTGCAAGAACACCAGCGCAGCGCCAACAAGAAGCCTCTGAAGCATGTTGTCCCGGGATTGGAAGAGGTCTAGTAAGCCATGAAGACGCTCTGCGCCCATTGCCAAACGGATGGCCCGGAGCTCGTCCTCCACTGGCTCGACTTCTTTGATCCCAGCACGAAGTCGAAGCAGAGTGGCATGAGCTTCCTTTTCGCGCTGCTGGGTGAGCAAAAAGCGCGGACTTTCTGGCAAAAGTGGCATAACCCCAGCTTGCAGTAAAGCGGGAAGCAGCGCGCCACCAAATGTAAACCTCCATCCATCCGGAATCCCAGCGAACGCCCAGCTCAGTCCAAAACCCAACAGCATCCCTAAAACCACCATCAACTCATACACACACACGCACCTCCCGCGCCAGGCGGCTGGTGCCACTTCTGCTGCATACAAACAAGACGCCGTGCCTGACAGCGCCACTGACATCCCAACCAATATTCTCCCGATCACTAGCGCCCAAAACGACACCACACACACACTCAGAAGAGTTCCCAACACACACAACAGCGCAGTAAGGATGATGGTGAAGCGTCGTCCGTAGTGGTCCAGGATGGTGCCCCCGCCCAGGGAGAGGAGGAAGGCTCCTAGCAGAAGAGAGCCAACGACCTGCTCTTGCTCCGGGCAGGAGAGAGTCAAAACGTCCCTGAGTTGAAGCAAAGCTCCAGATATCAGACTCATCTCATATCCCATCAGCAAGCCACTCAGGCAGGCCACAGACACAGAGCACAAGACCAGAGCTCCACCATTGCCTGCAGAAACACACATAGAGAGGAGAAAATGGTGTTCAACATTTTCACCATGAAGTACTTTCATTCATATCAAGTAAAGAGTGATTTTTGAATGGAGTAATTAATTTAATTAAAATAGTTGTCATTTATATAGGAGCAATTCCAGGGTTAGGGATGTGACATTTGCAGTAAAATCTCAAAACATAAATTCATAGAGGAAGTACATGTTAACATTATATTGAAACATCTGTTTATATTTGCCAAAACAACTAACCACAGAGTTATAAGAGCAGAAAAATATCAATCTGTAAACATTTTTTATACTTTAAATGAGGAAAATAAACATGCGTTATGGATGTGACCAAAAAAGTTTACAGTATACAACATACTTTGTAGTAATTCTGTGAATTAAATTGCACAACCCAAAAGAAATAATGCTCATCAAAAGCATAAGAGTTGGCTCTCTATAGAACAAAAACCAACTGATTTTATTTTATTTTTTGACATTTTTTGCATTTATGAGGAAAAATCTTCGTTATCTCCGTTACGGATGTGACGAATGTGAAATTGGTACTTGTGTGATTTTGGTAAATCAAATATAATAGTTTGAAAACATTAACAGAGACATTTTTTTAAGTATTTTTAAAACACTGTAAAATACTTGCATAGACAAAAAACGCAGAAATGGTTTCGATATTTTGACGAAGATTTTTTTTTTTTTGGCAAGGTTGACATTTGCATGGAATTGCTCATAGTAACATATTTGAAGGTATGAAATGTTTTTACATGCAACTGAAGCCAAAATTATTAGCACTCCTTTGAATTTTTTTAAATGTCGTTTATTTTTGTTTAGTGAAAATAATAACACATTTTTACATATAACAGTTTTAGTAACTAATTTCTAATAACTTTTTTTGCCATGATGACAGTACATTGTTTTTTGTTTGTTTTTTCACAAAAAACCATTATTCAGCTTTAAATGCAATTTGAAGACTTAACTAAATAAATGTATATATGTAATACATCCATACACACTCATTCACACACATAAACTATGGCCAATTTGGTTTATTCAATTCACCTATAGCGCATCTCTTTGGACTGTGGGGAAAACCGAAAAACACAGAAGAAACCCATGCAAATACAGGTAGAACATGCAAACTCGAACCAGCAACCTTCTTGCTGTGAGGCGACAGTGCTTTAGAGAGTGTTTAACTGAGCAGGAAATTTTTCACAGTATGTCTGATAATATTTTTCTTCTGGAGAAAGTCTTATTTGTTTTATTTTGGCTAGAACAAAAGCAGTTTACATTTTTTTAAACCATTTTAAATACAATATTATTAGCCCCTTTAAGCTATATATTTTTTCGATAGTCTACAGAACAAACCATCGCTATACAATAACTTGCCTAATTACCCTAACCTGCTTAGTTAACCTTATTAACCTAGTTAAGCCTTTAAATGTCACTTTAAGCTGTATAGAAGTATCTTGAAAAATCTCTAGTAAAATATTATTTACTGTCATCATGGCAAAGATAAAATAAATCAGTTATTAGAAATGAGCTATTAAAACTATTATGTTTAGAAATGTGTTGAAAAAAATCTCTCCATTAAACAGAAATTGGGGGAAAAAATAAACACAGGAGCCAATAATTCAGGGGGCTAATAATTCTGACTTCAACTGTATATACAGTTGAAGTCAGAATTATTAGCCCCCCTTTGATTTTATTATTTTTTTATTTTTTAAATATTTCCCAAATGATGTTTGTTTGTTTCTCTCTCTCTCTCTCTCTCTCTCTCTCTCTCTCTCTCTCTCTCTCTCTCTCTCTCTCTCTCTCTCTCTCTCTCTCTCTCTCTCTCTCTCTCTCAAGGGGGTTAATAATACTGATCTTTAAACTAGTTCTTCAGAAAAAACATCACTTGGAAAAATATTGATAAAAGAATAAAAATGTGTATGAAACATCTCAGCACAAAGTCCTAATATTTACAAACTTAGATAAAGAAATAATAGGTAACAGACAGACATACCGTATAGACAGACAGACAGACAGACAGACAGACAGACAGACAGACAGACAGACAGACAGAGACAGATAAAAACATCTGCTAAATGAGTAAATATGTATATAAAATATATATATTTAACAAACTATCAAACTTTATATTATCCGAATAATGCATTATATATTTGTGTTTGCAAATTGAAGTGTGTGTGCGCACACTTTGCCGAATAAAGCTCCTTCCAACTCTGATTAAGATACATCATACATCACCCATTATGTCACTCATTCCTCTCAAAATGATATTTAGATTCATCAGGAAATCATGAGCAGCTCAATTTACAGTAAATGCTGATTCAAATGCAATTGGAAAGGAAACAAGCAACCAAAACCTTCTCAATCTTGTAATAAAAATGATTTCTGAAATGTTATACAGCTAGGGCATGATATAATGCATATACAATTATGCAATTAAAGTAATCACATTTTAGAATTACTAGACTGATTGTGTTAACGGCAACCAATACACAAACACAGGCTTACAAGGCTTTGGATATTGAGGTTTGTTATTCCGTGCTGCGGTTATGCAGTATAACAGTTAAAAGTTATGCAGTAAACACTAGCAAATTACTATAATCGCAGACCATATAATCTTCCCAGATAAATGATGAAACCTTGTGCGCACTAATCACCTATAATTAACTACAATATACAGACCCATCAGAATATAATTATTAAATTGATATGATTACTGCATAGCTATCACAGGAAATATCCAGTATTAGCAATGTATTAAAGTATATCCTGTATTGCATAATTGTTACTCTACTAAACCAGTCAAGAAATACAAATTAAGTTACATTTTTGTTACAATTCATACTATTACTAGTTCATTTGACTCACACGCATTGAAACTTAATGATAAGAGAAACACTAATTTTAGCAGATTACCCAAAACTAATTTGTTTTGAAATCATTTTATCGTTTCTAAATCTAAACTAGTTATTACTTATTCATTTGAATTATGCTCCAATCCTTTATAACCAAAAGAGCGTCTACATGTAACAAATGAATCACACCATCATCAGTAGTGCAATGTTGTCTGTGAATGCATGTTTAATCCAGCCTGGGCTGATTTTTCTTTTGTTATGCATAATGTTTCATGGGCTTCATTGACAAGCCAGTTGCCTTAAACCACTTACACAAGGTTTTTACACAAGGTGAAACCAAACAGCCCTAGTCGAATTAACATACAACTACACAGAAACTTAAGTTCTATGTTAATTCATCTAGGGCTGTTTAGTTCCACGTTATATGCTAATTCAACGAGGGCTGTTTAGTTTCACGTAAAACTAAAACAGCCCTAAATGAACATAGACCTACATAGAAACTTAAGTTCTATATTAATTTAAAAATGGCTGTTTAGTTTCAACCTAAGTGATTTAACCCACATGGAAAGAATCTATATGAAGATATATGTGCATATATGAAACCTATAAGTAATATATATGAAGAGTTTAGATGCAAAAACCTCTAAGTGCTGTCTGAAATTTCCATCAAAAATGAGAATTATTCTCAGCCTCCTTTGTTTACGATGAGTTTTTTTTTTCTTTGAAAACAATGAAAAGAACTTATTCTTTGCCATAAAAGTGAAATTACTGAACCCAAACACTGGAGCCAGATAAAAACATTTTTAGAACATTTCAGACACAATTTAGAGGTTTTTGCATCTGAACTCTTCATAAGCACATATATGATTATATATACATACTGCATATATCTGTAAATATGCAAAATATAGGCAAAATTGAGGTGCAATTGGCCATATAGGTTTCCTGTATTGCTTTTTATATTTTTATTTCCACATATAAGCCCTATATGTACTGTATATAGCTCATATCTCACTTTGGCAACTGTCATACATGATGCCTAGCTTATACTTTCTGTTATCAATGCTATAACCAAGAACTACCTAAAACAAAAATGCAAAAAAACGTATGAATGTACGTATCTATGTATGTATGTATCTACGTACCTATATAGGTACAGTACATGTATGCACATATATACAGTTGAATACTGTATACAACTACTGTATATACTGTTGAATAACTCATTTCTAATAACTGATTTATTTTATCTTTGCCATGATGACAGTAAATAATGTTTTACTAGATATTGTTCAAGACACTTCTATAAAGCTCAAAGTGACATTTAAAGGCTTAACTAGGTTAATAAGGTTAACTAAGCAAGTTATAGTATAATGATGGTTTGTTCTGTGCACAATCGAAAAAAACATGGCATAAAAAGGCTAATAATTTTGACCTTAAATGTTTTTTTTTTTAATTAAAAACCGCTTTTATTCAAGCCGAAACAAAACAAATAAGACTTTCTCTTGAAGAAAAAATATTATCAGACATACTGTGAAAATTTCCTTCCTCTGTTAAACATCATTTGAGAAATATTTTAAAAAAGAAAGAAAGAAGAAAAAAAAATCAAAGTGGGGCTAATAATTCTGACTTCAACTGTATGTACATAGTCACATATATTAAAACCTATATTAAAAATATATATTTTTATATAGGTTTACATAGGTTCTTTCTGTGTGGGAAGGCAACCATTTTCTGGTAAAGTCAATTATTTTAGTTAAGAGAGTAGCCATATTTCAGAAAAGAAACATTCTGGCAATATCTGATGGACACCCAGAGATTTTACTGAGGTAAAGTTGGTATTATATTTGCACATTTCTCCATTTTAACGGCTCCTATATTGTTTACCACACCAATTTGAACATTCAGTCTGAAATCGCATTTGATTATGACTTCAAAATGACATTAGCATTATTTAACACTGTGAACAGTGTTGCACTTTGATAGTCCTTTGCTGCTAATATGATTTCCATATTTAGAAATAGCAAATAATATTTTTCTGAAATGATATTAAGCAAAAAGTCTGAAAGTGCGAATATAAAATCAACTTTACCTCAATAGAGATTTGACATCCTAAACAGAAAATATGGAAGCTTTTCTTCCCCTGTTCCTAAATGACTAACCTGATTTTGCCGATGGGCTTTGCTCTAGATGTATGTGTGTGTCTGGATTCTGCACACATATTTTGATTTGGGGATCAGACGTCATCCTTATTGACTCTTCAGGTGTATCCATGTTCTTCAGGCGTTGTGGTGCAACTAAAAGATGAACAATAAACAACATTCATAATCTATGTGGCAACAATGCATTACACCAGAAATAATACAGTTTATTTTAAGAAAAGGTCCAGACATAGGTTGAATGGGCCTTCTCAGCTCTCCTAGACCTTTACCATGAAACTTCCAGAATACTGGAGATATTAATCTGGATAATATAGTAAGCAAACATTCATAATAAGATCTACATCTAAATACAACCCTGCTAATCAATCATATAAACAAACAGTCATTCAGCACTTTAAAAACACACTTGCTGGTTCTCCAGCTCACAGAAGATCAAGCTGACAAGCAAAGCCACCATCAGGAACAGCAAAACCTACATCAACAACTTTATTTAATTGTGTTAATACATATAAAAGTATATCAGAATGTCCCAATCAGGATTGCACAGCCACTGACCATCTTGAATTTCTCAGTGCCATTTCTCTCGGCGCAGATCAACAAGTAAAAGCGTTCGCAACTAATATGATCTTTGAGACACAGCGTCAGCGTTTCAATTTGCCTTTACCTCTTTAACGTCAGTGAAGGGGAATGTTGTCTAAAATCATCGCAGCTTTCTGACTCTCTCCTCCCGGGTGCCTGTAACTTGTCTGTCCTTGTGTCTGTGCACGTTTCTTGTTTTGGAAGCTGCTGTGACTGAAGCCCCGCCTACAAGAACCAATGCAAAACAGCGAGACTGAAAGTGTCAAGTAAGCAGAAGGAGTTGAATAAACGGAACTGCGCCCTGTCAGAACTGTGCTCATAAATTAATGTGCATTTGTACGCTCTGTGAAATGTGTTGTTTTATGTAATATGGTTTGGACTGAAAGACATTCGGTGGTGACTAACTTACCGTACTTTCTGTACTGCGCAAAGTCAATGTTGTCAGCTGTTGCGGTGTCCGATTCGTCCGGTTCAGTGCTTTTGAATCGAATCTTTGAATCACCGAAATGATTCACTAGGCTAGAAGCTTTGTAATGATCTTGAAGGGAAATCTGTTAGTCAAGTTTTATAATCTTAAATAAAAAGTTTAGTGACTCTAAATGTATTCGAATGTGACTTAGACCAAGATTTGGAAACTATCCAGACTTTTTAAATCCAAAACTATCTTTATATTCTCCTTTGCGTCTCTTTAAGGCAGTGGTCTCAAACTCAATTCGTGGAGGGCCACAGCTCTGCATAGGTTAACTCCAACCACCTCCAACTCACACCTGCTGAATAGTCAAGTAGTCTTGAACAGCTTGATTATTTGGATCAGCTATGTTTGATTAGGGTTGGAGCAAAACTGCAGAGCTGCGGCCCTCCAGGAATCCAGTTTGAGACCTATGCTTTAAGGGGTAACTTTTAAAAATTATTTTTATTTTTGTTACCCTGGTGTTTATTTGTTTTTGAGTATATATTTTTGTTTATTTGTCTTATTTTTATGTATGCAATTGTATTTGTTCTTCCTCTTTAATAAAAAAAAATTAAATACAGGGGGTTCGGGTGGTTCGAAAGACCTTCTGACAAAGTCCAGAACATTTGTCCCATTTTTGACAGTGTGCCACTATAAATTGTGAAAATAACTAATAAAAGAAGGCTTTAAGTAGAATAACTAATAAAATAACCAATAAAGGAAGGCTGTTATTCAAATTGACAAATTTTGACTGAGGGAATGAGCTGGCAAGTTTGTTATTTGCCTATAGGCTACAGTTTTTAATTTAGTTTATTTTTTAAATATTTTTTTATGTTTTAACAGATTCCCAAATTTTATTGGTTTGTTTTTATGATGGATAATAAATTAGCATTTAAAAATAAGTATTCTTTCATATTTCTAAAATTCTAATCTTATTACATTATATACAAAACTGTAATAACTGCAAATTAACACATTTTTGTATACAAAAAAATAGTATAATACGCACTTTGACAAAAATGTAGGAAGTATTTTTGTTGCATAAAAAAAGTGTGGTAATGATAACCATTCGACAAGCTACGGTTGAAGTCAGAATTATTAACCCCCCTGAATTATAAGCCCACCTGTTTATATTTTTTCCCAATTTCTGTTTAACGGAGAGAATATTTTTCAGCATATTTCTAAACATAATAGTTTTAATAACTCATTTTTAATAACTGATTTTTTTTATCTTTGTTATGATGGCAGTAAATAACATTTGACTAGATATTTTTCAAGACACGTTTTTACAGCTTAAAGTGACATTTAAAGGCTTAACTAAGTGAATTAGGTTAACTAGACAGGTTAGGGTAATTAGACAAGTTATTATATAACGATGGTTTGTTCTGTAGACTATCGAAAAAAAAAATAGCTACAGGCTTGAAATAAACTAAATCTTGAAGGGACAGTTCACCCAAAACTATAAATCTGTCAATGATTTACTCATGTATAACTTGTTCCAAACCTGCTTGAGTTTCTTTCTTCTGCTGTTGGAATCCGGTAACCATTGACTTTCATAGTAGGCGATTTGTTTTTCGTATGGATGTCAATGGTTACCTGACTTTCCTACTAGAAATGTCAGTGGTTACTGGTTTCCAACATTCATCAGAATGGATTCACTTATTAAAAAAGACTTCTGATTTTGCTGTAATTGGATGAATATAAAATGCAGTAAAATGTCAAACTGGTAAAGTGATTCTAATGAATTAGCATCAAAATGTGCTAATTTACATAAAGAAAAAAATGGATAGGGATGAAATCTGAAATCTCCCAAAAAATAGCATAGTTCTGTTGTAAATGTGTAGTAAAATCATTGTGACTTTGTGGTTAGGTTTAACCATTGTTTTTTCGTTGTTGATTGTTTTATTTGTGGGACATTCTACCAGAAATGTACATTATTTGTCCCTGAAATAAAAACATAAATACAGCAGGCCAGTAGCCAGCCTGGTGAAAGAGGTGATTCTTTTACTTAAAATATGGAGCTTTTTGCAAAAATTCTCCTTATTATCTATTTAATTATGAGGTTTAAATACTTTTTAAGCACTATTTTTTGCTGGATTAGCCATGTACCAAAAACATTTCCTAAAGATTAGAATAATACTTATTTTTCAAATAAACATTTATTACATCATATATTATTTGAAAAAAAAGATGCTGTTTAAGTTTTAAATTAAAAACTAGCCTATTGTCATTTATTAGGCAAACACAAACCGGCAACACATTTAACTTTCCTCATTCAGATCTTAAAGCCTTCTTTGATGGTTATTTTCACAATTTATTATGGCGTAGCAGTCAAAATATGACAAATGAGCTCGTGCTTTGTCAGTAAGGGGTGGGTCTTTCGAACAACCCGAACCACCCCTGGCCCAGGCTATGGGCCTGTACAGTGAATAAAAAGTATTTCATCCCAAAAATGTCTAAAATGAACTGATGGTTTATTTCTGTGAGTTGTTCGGTACAGGAATATGTCATTCGTTTAGCTCAGATTTTGTTCTTTATTAAATGCACTTTACAAATGTACAAACCCTTTCATTGTCCTTGTCCTCAGCCCAATTGAACCTACAGCTTTAATAGTTTTGTTATGCTAAAAACTGTTATTTAGAGAAAAATTGACATATTCTTTTAAATAACAACTTATCTACATTATGGGGTGTTTTTTTAATAAGTTGTTTACATTTTAAGACTTTTTATTTAAAAAAAAAAAATGTTACACACATACTGTTTACTATGGAATGCAAAAACTTTGAAGCTCTATATCTCAAAATCATTCAGAATGCAGATAGAACCTTATAATTCCAAGGTGACGATACGGCAAATTCAGACATTTGCTGATGCTGTTTGTTTACACAGGAAAGAGAGGACACGTGTGTTCTTGTTGTTCATCAAAATGGTACATGTGCTTATCCTGGATGCTGCGACCTATAAAAATATTGTAAACAAACAGAGTCAGCGCACTCTTGAGTTTTGGGTGTACTACTATCCCTTATAAAAGCAATTGATCCTTGCAAACACAGAATGTTCCCCTAAGGTTATTTTTGGAAACCAATTAAGAACATTCAGGATGTTCTGTTTCTGTAACCAATAGGTAACTGTACAGAACTGTCTGGTAAACAAAAATAAGCTATTATCAACTAGTCAGTTATGTAACAGGTCATGCTTTATTATTAAGTTTTGCAGTGTCAGCCAAAACCTACCTAAACACACACACACCAATGGTTGATCCAGTTGAATTTCAGAGGTATTATAGTGTAACAACAACAGAACATATGAAGCTTTTAGCCTTAATTTGGGAATTGCAGAAACGTTTTAAATACAGCATGTATTGTGACTTGATGTGGACCTATACAGCTGAATCAACACCAATGTGAAACAGTTGTCACAGTCCAAGTATCTTTATATATTCCAATATATAATTTACCCTAATATATATTAATCTACCATAGTGTGGCCATATTTACATTTACATATAGGCCATATATGTTGTATCTTATGGAATTGAGGTCATTGATGTAGACATTATACCACAAAGTGATGATATTACAGACCACTACCTCTTACTATATAAGCTGTGTTTACCTGAAATTAGCAGATCTGCTCCAATATATCGCCCTAGTAGAACTATTGTTCCATCCACTAAAGATGAATTTATAAATAACTTACCTGATCTTTCTCTACTTCAAAATGCACCCGCAAACGCAAATGACCTTGATGTAGTAACCAGCAGTATGGATGCCATCTTTACTAGCACTCTAAATACTGTGGCACCCATCAAACTAAAAAAGGCTAGAGAGAATAAAACTACACCGTGGTATAATAGTCAAACCCGCGCTCTCAAAACAGCAACCCGTGCCCTGGAACGTAAATGGAAAAAAACTAATTTAGAAGTCTTTAGAATTGCATACAAAGACAGTATGTCCAGCTATAGGAGGGCTTTAAAATCTGCCAGGGCTGAGCACCTCCGCAAACTGATAGAAAATAATCATAACAATCCTAGATTCTTATTTAACACCATTGCTAAATTAACAAATAATCGGTCATCTTTGGAACAAAACGTTCCATCGCAAATTAGTAGTGATGACTTCATGAATTTTTTCAGTGATAAAATAGAAGGCTTTAGACAGAAAATAGGAGACATTAAACTTTCTGCACCGCCTTATACTTCAGATCCAGTAAACACGCCTCTGAATCTAAATAACCTACAGTGCTTTAAAATCATAAAACAGGAAGAGCTAGACAAAATTATAAATAGCTCTAAATCAGCTACGTGTATATTGGACCCAATTCCAACAAAGTTACTGAAAGAATTGCTACCTGTTATAGGAAAACCTCTTCTTAACATTATCAACTCTTCTTTATCTTTAGGCCATGTTCCAAATCCTTACAAGTTAGCTGTTATTAAACCTATTATTAAGAAACCACAACTGGACCCTAGCAACTTAACTAACTATAGGCCTATTTCAAACCTTCCATTTATATCTAAAATACTAGAAAAAGTTGTTTCTGCTCAATTATGCTCCTTTCTGCAGACCAACAATGTTTTTGAAGTGTTTCAGTCAGGTTTCAGAGCTCATCACAGTACAGAAACTGCATTAGTGAAAATAACCAACGATTTACTCTTAGCTGCTGACCAAGGGTGCATCTCGCTATTAGTTCTACTCGATCTTAGTGCGGCATTTGACACTATTGACCATGGTATCCTTATTAATCGCTTAAAGTCTACAGGTGTCCAGGGACATGCCCTACAATGGTTTAAGTCATACTTATCTGACCGTTACCAGTTTGTGAATATTAATGGACAGCCTTCACAAATCAGCCCAGTAAAATACGGGGTGCCTCAAGGATCAGTTTTAGGCCCTTTGCTGTTTACAATATACATGCTACCCCTGGGAGACATTATTAGAAGACATGGGATCAGCTTTCACTGCTATGCAGATGATACTCAATTATATATTTCAACTAAACCTGACGAGACGTCTAATCTGTCCAAGCTAACTGAGTGTATTAAAGATGTTAAAGACTGGATGACCAACAATTATCTTCTCTTAAACTCAGACAAAACAGAATTATTACTTATTGGGCCTAAATCCTGTACACAGCAGATCTCACAACTCGACCTACAATTAGAGGGATACAAAGTTAGCGTTAGCTCTACTATAAAAGATCTGGGTGTCATATTAGACAGTAATTTAACTTTTAAAAATCATATATCCCATGTCACAAAAACTGCTTTCTTTCATCTGAGAAATATCGCTAAGTTACGAAGTATGCTATCCATCTCAGATGCAGAAAAGCTAGTCCATGCTTTTATGACTTCTAGGCTGGACTACTGTAATGCACTGTTTGCTGGCTGCCCAGCATCCTCTATTAACAAACTTCAGCTAGTACAAAATGCAGCTGCCAGAGTTCTTACCAGGTCTAGAAAATTTGATCACATCACCCCAATTTTATCCTCCTTACACTGGCTGCCTGTTAAGTTTCGTATTGAATTTAAAATATTGCTTCTTACATATAAAGCTCTAAATAATCTAGCTCCTGTTTATCTAACCAATCTTCTGTCTCGCTACAATCCAACTCGCTCTTTAAGGTCTCAAAACTCAGGGCTTCTGGTAGTACCTAGAATAGCAAAGTCGAGTAAAGGAGGTCGAGCCTTCTCATTTATAGCTCCTAAACTCTGGAATAGCCTTCCTGATAACGTCCGAGGCTCAGACACACTCTCCCAATTCAAAACTAGATTAAAGACCTATCTGTTCAGTAAAGCATACACTTAGTGCACCACTTGGGGGCTTCCACACAGGTTATGCATCTTGTTGATATACACTGTGAACATCAGCTACGCTAATTATTTTCTTTATTCTCCATTTCCACCTGGGGATACTCTTCCCGAGGCCCTCAGACTATGCAGAGTCACTGATTCGATCCAAGACCAACGACGAGATGATCCCAAGGTTTTTTATATCCTGGACCTGGCCGAATCCTGAGCAGCTTCTGTGATGGTCATGGAGGAGTGGAGAACATGAGACTGATTCCTGTGACGCTCCAGAGACAGACGAGTCTTCGCTGAGGCCAGCTTCCAGCCTCCGCCACTGAGACTACAGCTCTGCACAAACGTTTGGCCAGCGGAGAAATTAAAATGGTCGTGCCCAACTGAGCCTGGTTTCTCTCAAGGTTTTTTTTCTTCACTTCCGCCTTTAGTGAAGTTTTTTTTTCCCTCTCCGCTGTCGCCACTGGCTTGCATGTTTCGGGATCTGTAGAGCTGCGCATCGTTGGATTTCTTCTTCAGTATTTGGACTCTCAGTAGTGATTATTAAACCACACTGAACTGAGCTAAACTGAACTGAACTTAAACACTACAAACTGAACTACACTGTTCCTATTTACTGTGACCTTTTATGTGAAGCTGCTTTGACACAATCTACATTGTATAAGCGCTATAGAAATAAAGGTGAATTGAATTGAATTGAATATCTCATCTCATTTTCATAATCATGTATAATAAAATAAATATGCAAACAGGATTCTGTAAGGTATGTGTAAATTAACAATGTTTATTCTGATTAAAAGTTAATTTATGAGTCTGATAAGGCCACTGACAAGAAATCTGGCAGTCTGCTGTATGAACTTCTGTGGTGTAAAACTTACAATGGCTGAATTACAGCTGTGGTTTTCCAAACACCAACATAACTGTAGTTCCACGCACTGCTAATGAATCCACATGGCATGTCTTTGTGGATAATATGGCACCAGCACCAGGTAGTTTAATGTAATATTTATTCCCCTTATGATTAGTTTTTTTTTCCCTGCAGAAGTTTCTCTTGGTGGTATAGCGCCCTCTAGCGGCCAGAGAATTGCAATTACACAAAAGACTGTGAATGTCGGCCTGTGACTCAGCTTGGCAAGGCGGTGTTTTTCACAAATTAACAAAGTGCATGTGGAAATATTCAATAAGTAGAAGAAAATCAAATAAATATAAGTAAATTAGAAAAATACATTTTAAAAAACGTTTCCACATAATAGTGCAAGCTCAAATCTCTCCACAACACTAAACTGAGAGAGAAATTACCCTTACGAAAATGAAACAAATTTAAAAGACAGAAAAATGTTCCTGAAATTAAACCCGGTTCTGTTGCACTAACCATAGTTTGACATAGTTTAACTGCCAAAACGTAAAAGTTTTACAGTATACCATACTAAAGCAGTACTTTTTTGTAATATAATATATTCATGTATGTATTAGAGTGTTTCCCAGTGTTAGGTTGCAGCTGGAAGGGCATCCGCAGCATAAAACATATGGTGGCTAAGTTGGCGGTTCATTCCGCTTTGGCGACTCCTGATTAATAAAGGGACTAAGCCGAAAAGAAAATGAATGAATGAATGAATGAATGAATGAATGAATGAATTAGAGTGCTACACTCTAATCAAGAACTTGGTTACAAAATGTGGAAAAGTTTTAAAAGGTGACACTTGGTGGCGCTAGTTGATCATGAGATCTCAGACATCCATCCATCCGTCCAACATCCAAAGCATCTTTACTAAGCACAGAAAGTTCAGTACTCTGAAAAAGTTATTTGGTTAATGAAAAAAAATGTCATTCAAGGAAACATGAAATAAGGGACTAATCCGAAGGAAAATTAATGAATAAAACAAATATGGCAACTTTAAGAAATATGCATTACAAAGCTCTTTAGGGAAGCAGATATTCTTCCTAATGCGTCAATGCGCTTCTGTAAGTTATTGGCATGCTGCATTGCTCTATTTAATCTATTTAATCAACCATCCATCCATCCATCCATCCATCCATCCATCCATCCATCCATCCATCCATCCATCTATCTATCTATCTATCTATCTATCTATCTATCTATCTATCTATCTATCTATCTATCTATCTATCTATCTATCTATCTATCTATCTATAATCTCCACAATGTTTATTGCAATGCAGTGTTGTTCCATATAAGATAAACAAATTCATATTTTATGATTTTCGGCAAGTTTTCGCTTTGCTTTATTATATAGTACTATAGTAACCGCTGACTGTCACACAACCATTAGTCTGCTGAGAGCAAAACAAATATCCTCCTGTCTTTGAAACCCCTTTTATCCAATTTTCAAGTTTACTTTAAACAAAGTACCAGTCACATCTCTGATGCGTGACCTAGTTTTAACGCCTCTGGTGAACTTGCTCAGAACATTACCTTGGGTCTCAGAAAAGCCCTTCCAGGAGCCGCAGTTAATACATGCAAACATTGACAGATGCCAGAGAAATGAAATTATGGCTGGTTGAAAGTTCAGTGTGCAAGGCTGGCGTGACCGCTGGCCTGGGAACAAAACAAATGACGCACAATACGGTCCTAAAAGCGACCTTTGACCAGCTGAGGTGACGTCTGATGACGTTTCACAGCGTGTGATGGCTTTTATACAACAGCTCTGTCTGTTTCTTGAATCTGATGGGCTGATGGGCAAATAACAGGATTCTTAAATAACTTAAATAAATAACTTCATCCTTGCGTATTACTCCGCGAACATACAGCAACAAGCAGAGGACACTCTACAGTTTGACAAATATTGATGCTGTTGAAGAACATATGCTGTTGAAAACATGTACTTTTGAGGCTTCTTTACTTGAAAATGTATTTGTTTATATTGCAACTATGCAGTTTACTTAAAAATATATAAAAAAAAGGCACTATCCTTATAATTTCTGAGAGACAGTGGCCATTAGCCTGTCATTGAGCACACCAAAGACAATTGACGTTGTCCATCTACAAGATGGCGACAGAGACCACATAATAAGCCCTGTAACATAATAAGCATCTCTGTAGACTAATGGCATTTTATGTTGTCACCACTATAGACAATACGCCAGAGAATCATTCAAATACTAGCTCTAAAGTGACGTCTGACTTCAGCTGCAGATGTGAATGAATGGCGGAAGAAAGTAGTTCCTCTTACAAAAGCATTTGAGACTCTCCATGTTTGATTTTTTTTATACTCACGATTATGCTGTCGAACTGTTGTATGAATGCAATATCACACTCGTAACAGTGCGATGTGGCTGTATATTGTCACTGATGGGACACTCGCACACCTCCCACTTGTGCCGATACAGCCACATCGCACTGCTACTCGTGTGACACTGCTTATTAAACGAATACATTTATATGCTCCAATGTGTTGTGGGTCACAAAGTTTCGTCATCCACAGCAAAACACAAAGGCAATTTAGGGGAAAAATAACCATAAAGTTTTATTGCGAACCAAACAAGGTCACATAATTCAAACATTTTACAATTTTACAGTACATTTATAGTTACATATAAGCATACCTTTTTAAATTTTTGTTCCATATACATTAAAACTAACACAGAAGACCTTAAAATATACAAACTTAAATAACCATACAGTCTTGTTCAATGGAATGTGTTGCTGAGACAGACTGGCCCGTTTCTGGATTACTGTACATCCAAGGAGGCTGGAAGACTAAAGTGAGCATTTCTACACACATTAGCAGCACATCCTTCTAGCACCTTCCACTCAAGTCATAAACAAGAAACATAAAAGGAAGTGCTCTTTAATTTAGGAAGATAAATGTGCAAAATTTGATCCCAGATGCGTAACTGAAAGGTCACAAAAACATCAGATGCTGATATATTTTAGTGGTTTTAGTGTCACGATGACTGTTTATATCTGACGTGGACTGACATGCCAGATCACATGATTTAGACTAAACAAACATTTGCACGGGGTGTTAAATGAAGGCACACACACACACACACACACACACACACACACACACACACACACACACACACACACACACACACACACACACACACACACACACACACACACACACACACACACGCACACACACGCACACACACGCACACACACACGCACACGCACACGCGCGCATTCAATCCATCCAAAACAATGACGTCTAAAAAAAACGAAACGCGAATAAGCTTTGAAATAAATCTAGTACATAAACGTCCATCAGCATCAATCTTCTCTCTCTTTTTCCCCATCTGTCACAACCCAGGGTGAAAGCGGAGGAGAAATCGTGCATTTGGATGAAGAGGATGAGTCTTCTTCTTTAACGTGTAAAACTCAGGCCTTTCAATAAAGGCCTTTCGAGCTGCCGTACGCCATGTGCAAATGCCCCCGATCTGGAGGCAAGGAAATGAGACGGGGGTTTGCTTTTCTCATAGTGATGCACTACAGGTGAGATTCCATGGGACAGCATTTCCATGGTAAATGAGCTACAGGTAGGAGTCTATGGGATGGCGTTTCTGGGAAATGGGCTACAGGTAGGAGTCCATAGCAGGGGCGTAAGAGAAGCCCAGGAAAGCTTCGGTCGCTTCAGTGATGCTGGACGTGACCAGAGCGCTGTCTGGCGAGCAGCCGATTGAGTTCGGCACTGGCTCATCGGTGAACTCGGGGTCAAAGTGTCGCAAGTCGTTAGGCCCCGTCTGAAAGAGAACGATGTCAAAATGACATTGATTAGAAGGTGCAATATTTGCATAGCGGCCAGCATGACTGGGACGTTTATCTCACATCCAGTGCAATGTGCTCAAAACTCAAAGTCAGCAAAGAGGAAGAGCAGTGTGACGTACCACATTGGGGTTGAAGGGTGGCGTAAGCTTCTTGGCGTTTAGATCGTCCCAATTGATGGGGGAGAAGAACATGTGGTTCTTGATCTCAGTCTACACAAGTAAAACAGAAGATTCATTAGATACAATAGCAAAACACAAACATAATAATATAAAGAGTAATTTTTATTATTATTATTATTATTATCATTATTATTATATAACATTTTATATATGTACAGTGCTTAGCATACGCAAGTACACCCCAAAAATTTACATTTTATATGCATTTCTCAGTGAATATAAGTTATATTTTGGTGCATTTTAACAAAACAAATTAATAAAACAGATATATTTATTGAAATAATATTTTAGTCACTGAACATCTTTCAAAATAGAAAGGTAATACATTTAAATTCAAGCAAAAGATTGCAATTTTTTTTTTTTTTTTTTTTTTTACGAAGTACAAAATTTTAACTAACGTTTATATATATTTTTGTTTCCTCTTTGATATTTTTTTCTTTTTAAAATATGTAGTATCTTTCCCATCATATAAATTTGGGTGAACTAATTTTTGGACTGTGATCTTCAGTTCTTTATTAGATTAGCTCCAGATTTGGCTTCAGTACTGACCTATCTAATGTAGAAGCACAAATAAAATATTGGGGTTCCAAAATTTTCAGCCTGCGACACCCAAAATAACATTGCAAGTGAATCGCGGCCCCCAATAATCTCTGAGATGGTTATAAATATATAAACCTTTCACACAACGGTGCATACATATCAATAGGCCCACTTCTATTCATCGTTTAATTTTGGAAAATGCCACTCGGAAAACAGCCTCCATATTCAAATGTGGCCTGTATTTATTTTTAATGTACTTGAGTGCCGTAAAGGTGTCAGAAAGTTTATCCTGGTGCCACCAAATCGACATGCTGTGTCTTTAATATCATGTAATCCCCCCAGGGGTCATGAAAAAAATGGAAAGGCTGATGGCTTTTTATTTGTATGTTGTGTTTTTATTATGTTAATGTTACTATTAACTACTATTTTGTTCTTCAGTAGGTTTTGGATAAAATATTGTAATTCTAATAGTTTAATAAAATGAATTTGATTTTTGCAAATCACCAAACGACTTTCTCTTATTGTCTCTCGACCCCCACTATGTGAAACCACTGCTGTAGAAACTATTCATTTAAAAGAGATCTATAAGGGAGGTGTACTCGTACATTCTGAGCACTGTATAGGAACATTTTATATTATATATATATATATATATATATATATATATATATATATATATATATATATATATATATATATATATATATATATATATATATATATATATATATATATATATATATATATATATATATATATATATATATATATATATTTGTATTTTATTTATAATATTTAATCAAATCATTTCATCATTTATTTCATAAACATTGTGTGTGTATATGTGCACTAAAATTCAAAAACTCTTACAAAGTCATCAGTGAAGCCCAGCCTTTTGGTTCTGTCTTTTTGCAGCAGGCCCTCCAGCAGGTGTCTGGCAGCATTGGAGATGTTGGGTTTCAGCTGCAGTGGCTTGTTCAAAATGTTATCGTACATCTCTGCTGTGTTCCGACTGTAGAATGGAGGCTGTGGAGAAAGCATAAAAACAGTCAACCATCGTCTACAAAGTCAGCTTAGCTAATAAAGCTAAATATGTTCAGTTAAATCAGGGCTGCGCTGAAGTTTCGGCCACTGAACATTATCGTGATAAAAACAAAAATGGTAAACTTTCCTCCACTCGTACACTGTCAACACAATTTCACTGTCAATAAAATATGGTTATTTAATGGTAGTTTAATTCAGTGTTTCCCAACTCTGTTCCTGGAGGCACACCAACAGTACATATTTTGGAAGTCTCCCTTATCTGACCCATTCGTTTTGGGTCTTGGAGTCTCTTCTAATGTTCTGATGAGTTGATTGAGGTGTGTTTGATTAGGAAGAGGTTGAAAATGTGTACTGTTGGTGTGCCTTCAGGAACAGGGTTGGGAAACACTGGTTTAATTTTAAAAGTCTTAAATAATAATTCTAGATAATTTAATAATTATAACAAAGCTTTTGGGTTTTCGGTCTAATGCATCCAGATTTTTTGGTTTCGGCCTAGAATTTTCACTTATATGCATTAAAGAAATCATCCACTCACCAGGCCATATAACATTTCATACAGCACTGCACCCAAACACCACCAGTCCACTGTTCGGTCATAGGGCTGCTTGTGTAACACCTCTGGTGCCAAATACTGCAAGACAAACAGAAAAACCTTAATAAAAGTTCACATACTGACTCTAGTTTCAGCTGCAGTATTTAAAACAAACTTCTGTAAACCAATAAAAGCCCAGTATTCACCTCTGGCGTCCCACAGAAGGTTGACGTCGTTCCATTGGGCTCAATGTTCTCTTTGCACAGGCCAAAATCGGTCAGTATTATGTGCCCTTGAGAATCCAGCAGAATGTTCTCGGGCTTCAGGTCTCGGTAGACGATGTTCAGTGAATGCAGGTAACCCAAAGCACTGGCAATCTCCGCCGCATAGAAGCGAGCGCGCGGCTCCAGAAAGCATCGCTCCCTTTGCAAGTGATAAAACAGCTATGGAAGGACAAAGAGAAAGAGGAGACAGATTAGACTGTGAGTTCCACATCCTGAATGGCATACTTAATCAAAGCTTTCTAGACTCTCTGCGATCCTGAACAATGGCAGGAAATGAGAACGTCACCCCCTCCTCCTAGCCCCTCAGAGACGTCTGTTGGGTTAGACCCAGTCTAAACCACCGCAGCTGCTAAATCTGGCTCTCCCACCTCACACACTTTCCCTCCCAGCCATTTCCTGATGAGAGTTTCCTATTCAGAGCCCAGGCGCTCTTCTCATGACAGGATTTCCCTTTTTCTGTCTGCATCTACCTCGCTGTCTCTATTTTGTGTCACTCTCTCTGTCCTCAATCCTGATTGTTTGTAATGTCTCGCTTATTTCAGTACACACCTCTCCTCCATTGATGTAGTCCAGTACGAAGTAGAGTTTGTCGGTGGTCTGGAAGGAGTAATGCAGGCCCACCAGGAATGGATGCTTGACATTCTTCAGTAACACATTGCGCTCGGACATTATGTGTTTCTCCTAAGGGTCAGAGGTTAAGAGGTCATGCATACTTACTGTTTGACAAAAAGCTTGAGAAGTGAATAGCTGTGTGTGATCTCGTACCTCTTTTTTCTTTAAGATGGCCTTCTTCTGAAGCACCTTCACCGCATAAAACTTCTCGTCGCTCCGGTGGCGAGCCAGGAGAACCTTGCCAAAGCTACCCTTTCCGATGACTTTCAGGAAGTCGAAGTCTGATGGTTTGGCGGTGGGGTTTGAGGAAGGGCCGAGGTTTATCTGCTGAGAGGGACTTGGCTGAGGAGCAGAGAGATATCATTGGATTAATAGGATTCAGACATTGTTTTGGAGTGAGATGCAGGCTGCATATAAACATGTTTTCTGCTGCTATAAACAACATAAACACAAGCAGATTTACCGGAGGGGAAGGGTTGCTGTTCATTAGCTCCACATCTTGTGGTGGTGTCAGGTTTAGGATGGACTGAACCTCAGGACTGCAAGAACAACAAATCAGAGATGCACAGTAAGAAAACAAACAAGGACAAATCTATAAATAAAACACCTGGAATATAAAATAAATAAATACATAATAATAATAATAATAATAATAATAATTATTATTATTATTATTATTATTATTATTAAAACAAATAAGAAATAAATAGTTTGAATAAGTTAAAAATTAATATTCAATTTTTTTTAAACAATTAGTATTATTTTAAATATATTTTTAATCACAAATATATATATAATTGTTTGTTTTTATTGCTTTTAAAAATAAATAAGAATAGTTGAAATACAATAAAAAGTTATAATTGCATGTTTTAATAAAACTATTTGAATAAAATGACAAATTAGTAATAATAATATACCTGTGTTCTATTTATTGTAATTTCATTTCTGAAATACATTTGTAAACATCCAATAAGTTGCAAATAATGTGCATGTTTACAAATGTATAAAAGTATAAAATTACAAAAAAAAAACTTAATACAGGTATATTATTATTGCTGAATTGTTCTACATGTGCGCTATTTCTTTCAATATTTACATCAAATAAACTTACTGCTTGCATGCATAAGAGTTTGTGGAAAGCTTCTGGATGAAGTCATTCAGTCCCATCTTTCTCTGCTTCATAAAAGCTGCACATGAAAGACAAAACAGAGAAAGAAAACCTCCATTTAAAAAGCAGCATCACTTAATATTCTTCCCTTCCCTCACAAAAGTTGGCTGTATAGATTCCATTCATCCGAAAAAAAACAAAGCGTACCACTCAGATTAGCAACTAGTCCTCTTGTTTTAGAGTAGGTCAAGTCTGGAGCTGAAACGCTCGTCTGCGTTTGGATTGTCATGGCTGTAGTTTTCCACTCCGGGCCCGAGACCAAAACGACACAAAGCGCTACTGAACTCCTACACTACAGTCCCAACTATTTAAAACACCGGAGGAGGAGCGTATGGATCGCGTAATAAGCGTGGCTTGTGTGGTGTTCTCGCAGAGGAGGCGTTTCTTGACGCAAATGTCTGTTTGAGGGGGCGTGGCCTTGTGTATGTTCCTCAGCAGTGTCAAACGTGACGTCTTTGAGGGGCCAACTGTGAGTGAAGGGAACATCAGTTCGGCACGCCCCGAAAGTCTGATGTTATGTTACTTAGCTAACAGTTGAAAACAAGATCTTGCCGGATCTAATAAGCGCAGGACTGCATGTTCTGTTGAGAGGAACGATCAAAACCAGAGCAAACTTGATCTAAATAGTACTGTACATTTCTTTTACAAACAAACCTGCCTTCCTCCTTGGAATAGTCATAATACAGACATCCCAGTCTTGTTGTTAACCAAAGCTACTTTAGATTGAATAATGCATTCAGTATAACAGCAGTGGAGATTAAATAAAAACAAAAGAAAACGGTTTCTACAGCTAGCCCACTGCCATCCACGGGTGCAGAAGTCAGTAACAATAGATACCCTATACAACTTTCTCTTGCTTTGTACCTCACGTTTTCCCCTCAAAGTCCCATTTCAAACATTGTGACAGATGACGCATGAATGAGACAAAAGAAGGGGAACTTGAGCCAAACTTGAGCACTCACTGGAAAAGTACTGACTGGATTAACGCTGAAAGAATCGTTCTTTTGTGTCAGATTATTTCAATGAATCGTTGGACGATTCAATCCCGGTGTTGTACCGAAAAACGCACCACTGCCGCAAAATACACCCCTTCATAGACTTTCATTAGCATTCTCAGTCCATATAAAAAAATCAAAGGCCATAATTGATTAAAACGTAAAATGATTATTATTTTGATAAATAAAGCAAGGACAAGAAGTGAAAAGCAATTTTAAAACGCAGTAGGTTTACAAATAAATCTAAAATATTAATATTGACTGTAGTGTAGCCTAAAATGAGGCTTTTTGGTGGGGTTTTAAACAGACATTTAGGCTATATGCAACACATAAAATTGTTGTTGCTGTTTTGAACTAAACCACACATTAAACGATTTACTTTATCTCATCGGTATTGTATTTAAAATCAATCTATTTATTTATTTATCTTCTGTAAATAAAGGGTTCCATTTCTGACACTCACCTCAGTCCCTCTTATTCATTAGTGTCATATAACTCTATTAATATATAAGGCAAGAGGATTTAACTAATTGGTCAAAAAGTAATTAGTGGGACAAATAGCTATCTTATTATAATGTGCAAAATGAAAATGAAATAATCTGTAATTATGGGCATGCATACGAAACGTTTACAGCAATATAACCTACACCACAATGTCACGTGAATAAATTGAATCTCTTTTGAACGGGTGTTCGAATCGAACTGTTCGAAAGAATCGATTCGCGGATTTGAGTCAGACTCCACTTCATTAACTCTGTTCTAAGACATATCAAACTTCTGCATTGTTTCCTTGCCAAACAAAGCATGTTAGGGAATTTACGAAAGATTATGAAATGCCCTATTACACAAAGTTATGCAATGCAAAAAACAGCAGACGGTTAATTAACTGTGCCAATCATGAAACTTAATAAGTTAGAATAAAAGCTGAGAACATAAGCCGCAAAAACATGTAAACTCATAAATGGTTGGGTAGTGACACAAATCATTTTGACTTAACCACTTATTACCTATAATAGTATCTGAAGTAGTATCTCTTTTAAACAGTAGACCGTGGAATTGAGCAGAAAACATTAAAGCTAATAAAACGTTCAAAACACCAGCTTTCAATACATATGCGAGTCTGAAAGAACATGAACAAGGTCAATCAAACAACATTTGATTTAATGTGTATTTTTAGCGCTGCTTGTGCTATATTACTACCGTAACGTTTAAAAGTTCTTACTATAATCCACGTTTAATACATCGTTATACTATAATTGCAAATAGTGCAGCCATTAATCCATATTAGCTGTATATTGTAATATTCTGTTCAAGAAAAGTACAAACCTTTAAGTTCCGCTGAAGTTCTCATTGTGCTGTTAATCCTAGACTAGTGACTTCTGAAAGCCGAGAGTGACTTTTCATATGTTTGATAAAGGCAGAGCCAAGTGCCCTTATCATCAGACTGTATCAATATAGCCCAGATACGAGTACAGTGTTAAAACCGGGTCACTGCCCGGAAGGTGATGCGCCTATGTCTCCGGTAATAAGCGGACACCTACAGCGGACTGTAATAGTCAAAAACAATTTCGTTAATTTCCGCGAGAGCTTAATTCGGCGAGATTTAACTTACATGTCAGCGGTGAGGGAGAGAGTAAGGTGCCGCGCACTGGCTCGATGAGGAAGTTTTGAGGTGAAAGAAGAAATTTGTGAGTCCGCCGCATTCCACCGGGCTGATCTGACACCGGAGATCTACGGGGCGGAGCTTCTCCAGCCCTCCAACAATATGCTGCACTCTGAATGCGGAGACATGGCTAAATGAACTTGGAAGCTGACCGTGGAAACAAAGCCAGCTGCCTACCTGAATGGGCATCATATGCTCGTGCAACTGAGCTATGCTGAGAACAACTGAAAGGTTTTCAATAGGACTAGATTCAGGCCCGTAGCCAGCCTGGAGAAAGATGTGGTTCTATTTTTCTTAAAATGTAGACCTTTTTTTGTAGTTATTCGCCTCGTTTTCTATTTAATTAGGAAGTTTTAATTACATTTCGGTGACATTCATTCATTCATTCATTTTCTTTTCGGCTTAGTCCCTTTATTAATCAGGGGTCGCCACAGCAGAATGAACCGCCAACTTATCCAGCATATGTTTTATGCAGTGGATGACCTTCCAGCTGCAACCCAGCACTGGGAAACACCCATACACTCATTCATACACATACACTATGGTGAATTTAGCATACCCAATTCACCTGTAGAGCATGTCTTTGGACTGTGGAGGAAACCAGAGCACCTGGAGGAAACCCACACAAACGGAGAGAACATGCAAAGTCCACACAGAAATGGAGAAATGCCAGCTGACCCAGCCGAGGCTCGAACCAGCAATCTTCTTGCTGTGATGCGACAGCACTACCGTTTAGTGCTGCCATTTTAGTGACATTTTAGCACTATTTTTTTGATGGACTAGCTGGTTGGATGGTCATCATAACCACATTTTTTGATGTACCCAAAACATTTCCTAAAGATTTAGAATGAAGAAATATGAGAACAATACTTGTTTATTAAATAAAAATTTACTACATCATTTTAAATTAAAAACTAGCACATTGTCATTGCATAGCATTAATTTAAATAACAAACTGGCCAGCACATGCAATTTTCTACAGTGACACTGATGCAACAGTCAAAGCCTTCTTCGCTGGGTTATTTTCACAATTTATAATGGCATAGCAGTCAAAAGGGAACAAATGAGCTCATGTTTGGGACAAATTATGGACCTTTGTGAGAGTGGGTCTTGTGAACCACCTGAACCCCAGGTCTACAGGCCTGAGAGTGTGTCCCTTTGTTTTGATATCCCTCCCATTATAATGCACACTTGCTCAGTATGTAAAATTGTTTATTTTATTTTTTTAATAATAATTTTTTATGGGTTTTCACCTTTATTGTGATAGGACCGTGGAGATTGTTTTAGAGACAGGAAAGTGTGGGGAGCAGAGATAGGGGAAGGGTCGGCAAAGGACCTCGAACTCGGGTCGCCGTGAACACCTCGGTGCCATGTGTTGATGCACTAACCACAAGGCTACTGGCGCCGACCAGTATGTACAATTTATTAGAAATGCAAAGACTAAAATGATCCCACACAGTATAAAGACAGGGGCTATTTGTCACACTGTATAAGATAGGTTGACAAAATGTAAACCTTTATTCAAAAGTGCCATATAATGAAAATCTGGATATGCCAGGATATGCATTAATAATAAGAGGTCAGTACATGGAAATAGCATACCATGAGCTCAAACACCATTGTTTGATTGTTCTCATGTAAATCCTATAAGTGTAAAATCCCAGTGAAAAACAGGCCCATAGGAACAAAACACAGACTGTTACTTTGCCTATGGGATCATTAACAAGCATATCTTAGGCTACATTTGATTAAATTGCTGAACATGTTTGCATTTAGGCAACAAACACATGTACACTGTTGAGTGTGTTTAATGCATTTATGCACTGTGTCATATCACTCAGCTTCAGTGAAAGTATGGCAATACACTTTATTAATATCACCTGTTTATGCAAAGATTGATTATTTCCTGCCTGTGTTTTCATATACCTTAAAGCAGCAGTCTCAAACTCAATTCCTGGAGGGCTGCAGTTCAGGATAGTTTATCTCCAACCACCTCCAACTCACACCTGCTTAGTAGACTCCAGTAGTCTTGAACACCTTGACTATTTGGATCAGCTGTGTTTGATTATGGTTGGAGCAAAACTGTGCAGAGCTGTGGAATCCAGTTTGAGACCCATACCTTAAAGCTTCAAACTACAACTCAAGCTGCATCTCTGTTGGTCCCTTTTATCAAGTAGGATTAAAATTTAGCCTGTATTTCCTCAAAACACAACTCAATATAGGTTACTCTGGTGGTTTAAAGATAGCTCACTCACTCCTTCTAGCTGAAATAAACCTCTCTACCACTTAAGTTGAAAAGATTTAACAAGGTATCGACTCAATTTCTTAAACTACTTTTTGACAAATTAGGTATGATTATTTTGAGTGTGCATGTGTGAGAGAACAGGTACTTGTGAGCTGCAGAGCATCATCAATATTCATGACTGTTCCAAATATGGTCAAACATGGGATTTCTTTCTAGGGGTAAATTCGGGGGTTATAGATAAGCATATAAAACTGTTTCTGAAGAAGTTATGAACTTACCTATGTCACATACTGTACCTCCTATATACTGTAGATATCAGAGAACAATTTATCTTACTGAATCAATGCATTCTATGACACTTTTAACCTACTTTTACCAGAACATAATATACAGTAGGCCTGCCAAGAAGCATTTACACACACACTCACTTGTATTCCTATTTTAAATAACCATATCGTATGACTTTGTGTGTGATATTGCTTTTATACAAGGTTTTGATGGCACAAGTGTATTTAAATGATAAACCACCAATTATATCTTTTAAACCCATTTGTGTGAGAACATCTTACAACATTATGCAACAACGTTTTATAAACAGCAATTACACAGGCCATACAGAGGTTGCGAAACAATCGAAAGTACAAAAGGCAGCACACTGATACAGCATATCCAAAAATGTAAGTTATCAAACTTTTTCTGACAGCAAAAACTACTTGCTCTGGAACAAATTATAGATCAATTAAAACAAATTCCAGAAGAACTGGCTGAGGGAGGGCTGTTCTCAGTGGGGTGGCACTATCTTTATAAATAACCACTATAGCGCTGTGCTATGCTATTGTTTATTTTGGGCCAAAGATACTGTAATTAGTCACAAAATGAAAAACACGTCATTTTCTATGTGACAAGCCCCAGTTTCTTCTCCCAAACATCATGTTTCTGTATGCCATCACCAATGTTGGGTAAATTGCTTCAAAAGTAATTAATTACTATGCTTCCCTGAACTAATTAAAACAGAACAGCTGAATGTATGCAGTGTTTTAGGCAGATATATTTTAAGTAAATGTAATTGCATTGCTTAAAATGAAAAACAATGTTTACTTTATCAGCAGAAAATGTATTTAATTGCAGCAACTAAAAAATGAACCCAGGCTCATTATTAATACGTATCCCTATATACATTTCTGGAGATCGCAAAACACATCCCAGGGATACGTTTTTTGCAGTTTTTGTTTTCGCGATTCCACCAGAGGCTGCTGTGTATCCATTTTCACATCTCAAATTTCTCTCGTGAGTGCCATTCGCACCTGCTGTTCTCGTGTAAATCTACCAACAATACCGCCCCATAGCGTTTGTTTTAAAGACGAAACACAGCCATACGTAGCTCTGGCTATGTTATGATCACCAGCGATCTAGCGGCTGCAGATCGTTGGCAAACACACACCTTCACCTGGAATACAATTCTGTCACTTAGCGAACTACAAATTCCGTCATGCACTTCATACACACCAGTTCCTGTTTCACTTTGATTACACGCTTACATACACAGGATTGTTTTGGACTGATTACATGGACTTTAAATACAGCGCACACACACGACTTTGCTGAGTCTTGTTTATCTGTACTGTGAACATTACAATGCGTTTCTTTTGCATTGCCTTGCCACGTTTTGACCCGCGCTCTGTTTTGTTTGTTTATGTCGCTTGCTGCCTGTACTGACCATTTGCCTGTTTATTGACCACCACTTTGGATTGCCCTTATACATCTGTTTGTTCCTGTGTTGATCATTGCTTGCCTGATCATACTCATAATAAATCCTGCATTTGGATCGGCAACTCTGTTGTCAGCGCCCATCACATTACAGGGTACATAACTCACACTCCAGAAGTTTATAGGGGGTTCGTTTTTTCACAATGAGCCTGTGTTGCAACCAATGATTCATTGGACTTACAATTTTTTTAGTTAAGTGGTTACAAACAAGTTTATATGGGTTGAATTTAAACAAATGTAATGTAGTAATGTTTAATTTAATTTGTTTGTTTGAATTCAGGCCACATAGATTGTTTGCAACCGCTTAACTTAAAAAAAAATCATAAATCCAATGAATAATTTTTTCCAGTGTAATTAAACCCAATTACTATACATTACACTACTTGTAGTTTCACAAACGTTTTATGCAATGTCTTAAACCTTTTCAACTTTTAGTTCTCAGTTAAGTACTCCCACATTTGACTCTCTTCCCCTTCAGTGTCCTTGTGCTCATCTCCTCCAGATCCTCTCTTTCAGTTTCACATTCTTTGTGTAAATAGGAAGTTGTGTGTGAGTGAATGGAAGTCTGGGAGAGGATAGAGAGAGCACACAGAGATCAACAGGGCTTCAGCCCTAAGTGTCCAAACGCTTTGTTTATTTATGTTGGAGGATGAGGATTACGTAAAATCTCATTTAAAGGAGGCTAAGCACTCAATACAAGACCAAAACATCAGGCATACTAATGTGGTCTTGAATCATAAACTGGTTTCAAGAGCATTATGCAACTGCCCTCAGACACACACATTCACATGAATGCATACCGAAGTGTGTATATATACAAACACACCTGCAGTGACTCCACCAAAAGACACTCTGAGGGTTATGAGATCAGGTAGACGGATTTAGTGTATGAGCAATGTAGCATGAACAACAAACAAACACATTTAAAACGTAATGTAGTTACAGATTCTCAGGGCCTACGTGGGGGATTGAGCTCCATTATGAAACTGCTAAACATCAGCGCTCGCAAAAGCCATAATTTTTTTGGGAAAGTACATTTAATCTGGCTTGTCAGTCCCAGGACACATTTCACACTCTTCAGGACACTGTCAGCTCTCTGTACCTGTCTTATATGCTCAGTCTTGAGTTATGACAGGACATAAATGGAAAAACAACTTTCCACAGAAATAAGATAACAGCAATGAATCGATTATTTTTAGTGTTTTTCCCATGTGCCTTTTTTCAGATAAGCTTATCATCATAGCCGTTAAATGGCTGTTATTATACAACCATGTCATGGTTAGGACATTTTTGAAAATATTATATCAGACCATTTATGAGTGCGTCATTAATTAGAGGCCATTCTGAGTAATTAAAATCATGAAAAATAAGCTGTTGTTAGTTCTCAGTTACTCTCGTGTTTATCAGTCTTGCATGATCCTATTATCTCATTTTTGTGGAAACCAGAATTCTGTGATAAACAGTAAGCTTAAAAAAATAACCTTTATTTAACGTAGAATAGTTTGTTAATTATATTCTGCGATAATATACTCTTGCTTAATAAAAGTATGATATAGCATAATATAATATTATAGCATACTATTTTTGTTTAAGTTATTAATTAGAGGCAATTCCGAGTAATTGAAATCATGAAAAATAAACGGTCACACTTTATTTTCATGGTCTGTTTGTTCAATTTAAGTTACATTGCATCTACATGCCAACTAATTCTCATTAGATTACAAGTACACTGTTAGGTTTGGGTTAGTGTAAGTTGACATGTACTTATAAAGTTTCTTATAGTCAGTAATGTCTGTTGAAGGAGCAATATCAACAGAAATTAAGCAGACAGTCTACTAATACTCGAATGGACCATCAAAACAAAGTGTTACCAAATAAGCTGTTTTTAGTTCTCAGTTACTCTAGTCTTTATCAGTATTGCATGATCCGATCCTATAATCTTATATTTGTGGAAATTAGAATTCTGTGATAAACAGGAAGCTCAAAAGAACAGCCTTTATTTAACATAGAATAGTTTGTTGTATAATTATATTCTACAATAACACATTCTTGCTGAATAAAGGTATAGAATCGATCTAATACGTAAAAAAACTAATATTTTTTATATTCAATATCTTTTCACACCATAAAATACATTTGCATAAATGTTGTACAAAAGAAACATTAAAAAAAGCCTAAAATAGATTATTTCTGGCAAACAGAGTGGAAATGTATTATATTAAGTTCTTTAATATTAGCATCATCCAGTGTGAGGTTCCTCTATGGTAGGGATTGTCAAACTCAGCCCTAGAGGTCGGGTGTGCTGCAGATTTTAGCTCTAACTTGCCTCAACACACCTGTAAGGATGTTTCTAGAAAGCCTAGTAAGAGCTTGATTAGCTAGCCCTGGTGTGTCTAATTGGGGTTGGAGCTAAAATCTGCAGGACACCTAACCTCCAGGACCGAGATTTAGAACCCCTGCTCTAAAAGTACAACAATGATGCATTGTGTTATTAAAACGGTTCCTACATAGATGACAATTCTGTCAACATAATTCTCATTAACATGAACATTGCAATAGTTGATGTCACTTTGTAAAGAAACACTATATGCATGCGCACATACAATCTTGTATAGTTATACTTTTTTTTTTTTTGTAGTTTAGGTCACAATTCATGCTATTAACTACTGGTTTATTAATTGCAATCATTAAGATATGAATTGTTCATTAGTAGTTATAAAGTATGACCATATTCTGCATCCCTAATCCTACCCAAAACCTAAATCCAACTTTTACCTTACTAACTATTAATAAGCAACTAGTAGCGTATTAAGCCTGTAGGGTTGGTTAACGCTTTGGTAATACCGTGAATTGTGACCTGAACTAAAGAATTACCCATCATGAACACGACTATTCACTGAAGGTGACATACACATGTGCATGACATCATGCTTTCTGAAAGTATTGGTATTAACCACAATGCTATCATTTCTAAAAACATGCATTTACAAATACATTATAAAAAATCTAAACTTTTAGGATCCCGAAATGCTACTGTCATCAAAATGAATAGTCCAAAGTAAATACTACATCAAAGTGTTCTGTTTTAGTTAAAACGGTGTCATGTTCACTCCGCCCTAATTAAAAAAATTACCCCTATATGTAAATCCTCATTCACCATCAATGTCAAGGGCAGTTTAGCAAATGACACGTTCACAAGCATTTCATGAAAATGCGTGGTGCATTCGTACCATTATCAGATGGCATCGGGTGTTTATGATTGAATAGTGTAGGAGGGTTTTATGCTCAGAAGTGCTGTTTTGAGCTCTTGCCTAAAAATAGTTATTAAAGGTTCAACTCTAAGCCTACATGGATCAAGGTGATTATGGGTTATGCTTATACCAGAGATAAACACAGAGAGAAGAAACAAAACAACTCTGAGAGAAAGAGACAGAACTTTGTAGAGCAATAACAGAGAGGTCTTGAAAGTGTTGAATGAGAGAAGATATACAAAGAAAGAGAGAGAGAGAGAGAGAGAGAGAGAGAGAGAGAAAGAGATAGAGAGAGAGAGAGAGAGAGAGAGAGAGGGAGGAAGAGAGAGGCCATGAATGAAAGAAAATAACTGGTTGAAAAAAAAAGGCCAAACTTACTGGTGTCAGACGAACAACAATAATCAGACTCGGGGTCTCCATGGTAGTAGAGGTCCATTGCCTGGGAAAAAAGATGTAGGTCAGTGAAATGTGTCTTCAATGAAAACACTCTTTTGTTGTGCAAGTATAGCGTCTCTCCTGACTTATAACCTATTTAAAGTCAGAACGAGGATCCAGTCCTTATGGAGATTAGATCATTAAATGTGATGCGTTTCTTTACATTTGTTTTTAGCAAAATTGCATTTCTAGCAACATTGGAAGTAGGACTTTGCTTCATTAATAATATGCTTTAACTTTACTTGCATGTTGAAACCCATTTTCAAAAGTTTACATTTTCAGTGCCCCAAATGCTGTTGATGCGACAGGCATAGGGCCAGCTTTATTAACAGCTTGCACCAACTCTAAATATCTTTTTGGTTTTAAACAGTACTGTTGTTTTGTTTGTTTTTTGGTACATTTTTAATTAATTACATTTCTTGTTGTTGGAACATTGTAAGTAGGACTTCCACTCAATTAATAATGTGCTTTAGATTTGCTAACAGAAAGTAAAAAAAAAAGTTTTATTACAAGCACGCACATTCATTACAGTGAAATTATGAGTTTCATATGAACTGAAGAAAACTAAAAAATCATACTTAAGTAAAAGTACCATTACTTGCCTAAAAATGTAGTGCAAGTAGAGTAAAAGTATCTGTTTTAAATATTACTCAAAGTATGAGTAAAAAGTAGCCTTTTCAAAAGTACTCAAGAGTAGTATTATGCTGTAAAAAGCTGATGCATTTACATGCAATTTGTGGATGTGAGTAAACGTAACATTCTGTAGTGCATTTAGTTATTGCCCAGCAGGCACACAACGCCATAAGATGTCAATATTACGTTTAGGTCGTGACACCAGGTGGCCAAAATTCAATGTTTAGCCAGAGTTTAAGGACAACGTTATTTTGATGTCCAACAACGACTTCAAATGACGTTGATATTTTGGTTGATTTTAGGTTATGGTAAAAAGTGACCAAAATTCAATATCGAGCTAACATCATTAACCAGCATATCGTCATATTGATGTCAAATACTGACATTTATTCGTCAACTTTGGCAAACAAAATCTAATGTCTGATAGATGTCATAGTGGTAACATCCACACAACGTCAAGCTGTAACAAAATGCAAGACGTTGAACAAAATGCAAGGTCCCCACAACATTGGGGTACAACATCAATTTGACGTCATATTGATGTCTTATGCCTGCTTGGTGTTTAAGGCCATTTCGATCATTATACAGTAAACATTCGTCATCTTTTCATCAGTGACATGCATTTAAACAGTCTCTGGGTCATTGTGTGTAACGATTTTGGAAATATTCTTTTGGACACTTAATGCTTCCAAACAGTTTGCTGCATTTATAAATCTTGAGGTAGTCCATTATACTGCAATTTACCTTCTGTGTGCGATTTGATTGGACAGGAATCACAGGACTGATTTTTATAATCCCCATAGACAAAAAAATATAAAGTAGTGACTGCAGGTTGAAGTAAAGTAGAGGAGTAAAAGTACCAATACTGCACTAAAAATGTACTCAAGGTAAAGTAAAAGTACACATTTCTAAAACTACTTAGTAAATTACAATTTCCTGCGAAAAAGTACTCAACTACAGTTGTTTGAGTGTTAGTTACTTTTCACCACTGACTGTCACACCTTTCTCGAAATCATGTGACATCTGGCAGACAGTTTTGTGTCCAGACAGCAAGTTTTGAGTGTGAACGAGAGAGGACAAACGAGAGCTTGAGAGAAAATGACAGAAAGAGCAATTACCCAAAGCCACTTCTTTAATAAGCTCCCTGGAGAGCCAGCTAACAGAATGCTGAAATATGTGAGGGACAGTATTAACATCTTCACACGTGCACCTACGCTTAGCTTTCCCAGCCCATGTATCAGGCTGCTCATTTATCTTGTGTAAACAGCTAAGTGGCTAAATCAAGCTCAGGCCAGAAAGACTGAAGACAAATGGAAAATGTGCTCAGTCTGAACAAATAATGTTTGCATGCGTTTCACAACATTTGACAACTAGTGCGTCCAAATATTTGTGGTGCTTTTTTATATCTACTGATTTATGATTAAAAAAAATTATTTTTGTAAAATATCGTATTCGAGAAGCACAATTTATTCCTTTAAGTAAAAGTTCTATGAAGTTTCAAAGACCAGAGTGCACGTCAGATAAATGAAATGACAGGCTCCTAAAAACAACTAATTCTAAATTGTATGAGAGGATCTTCAGTAAATCCAGTATTATTTGTTGCACAAAACTATTTATGTTTGTAACATATTTGCATGAAGTCAGTCTATGGTCTTCAAAGTCCATCTATTTCGATCAATTTTCTACACTGTGAAGCAAAATCCACTTTGAATTAGCTTTTGGGGGCAACACGGTGGCTCAGTGGTTAGCACTGTCGCTTCACAGCAGGATGGTTCAAGTCCCTGCAGGGCAAGTTGACATTTCTGTGTAGAGTTTGCATGTTCTCCCAGTGTTTGCTTGGGTTCCCTCTGAGTGCTCCGGTTTCTCCCACAGTCCAAAGATATGCGGTATAAGTGAATTGGATGAACTATTTGGCTGTAGTATATGAGAGTGTGTAAATGCGAGATTGTGTGGGTGTGTTCAAGCACTGTTTTGCGGCTGGAAGGGTATCTGCTGCCTAAAACATATGCCAGAATAGTTGACGATTCATTCAACTGTGGCAACTGTATTTACAGGTGCAGAGGAAGCCTTCGCAGCTGAAATTCAGATATGATAATGAGGATTTGGTTCCTGTCACACACTGTAACTAGTCCAATCTAGAGCTGAAGGTCTTTGGGCTTCATTTCTTTTTTTAAAGAGGCTTGCCTCTGGCAATTATGTTTTGGTTGCACCGGCAACTACAGCAAAGTCTGAAAATTTTGCATGCACATACTTGAATAATTTCAGGCTGTAAATGGGTTTTTAAAAAGCTGTCAATCAAAATATTTAGCTTGGGCTGAATTTTGTTGGGCTTAAAAAATAAAATAAAAAAATTACAATTATATATATATATATATATATATATATATATATATATATATATATATATATATATATATATATATATATATCTGGACACCCTATAGCATATATTATGAGAAAATGTAAATAATTTATTTTCAGACTTTGAATCTATTCTTATTATGGGACACCCCCGAAACAAAATTCATAATGTTTAACAGCATACACTTTAAATGCAAAGCTATATTGTGTTTTCTAATGCAAATATGCTCTTGCACTTGTGTATTAGATATGTAGCTGGTCTCTGTTTATATGCATGTGATAGTGCTTTAGTGCTGACCTGTGTGCGCTGACGTGGTTGCCAGGCTTCTTCATGCCCGTAAGTGATGAAAGGTCCATTGCAAATGCAGCATTCCAGCAGTACAGGGCTTCCCAGCAGGGGCGACATTGTCCAGGGGCAGATCACATGCCCCTCCGGCTCCACCTCCTTCACTTTACTGTCGTTGTGATGTCGACTGAGCATCTTCCACTTTCTCACCTGTTGAGAAACAAAAACGAGGTAGGACAGGGTACCAACAACTGATGGAAAAGGGAAAAAATGTGCAAGGACCAAATTTCTTTAGCAAATCATAAGTTTCAAACAATCCATTTGAAACAGATATATGTACATAGATGTAATATGCATGCCAGGCCAGTAGGCGGCACTGTCAGTTTGTAAAGAAACATTATATGTCTGGACATTTGCAGTCCTGTAGGCCACAGTTGTTGTATTGGTTGTAGACATGCATATTTATGGACTGAACTGTTATTCGTTCCATTCCATTATGGCTCATTCCATTACCGCGTTCACAATTTTGCTTTGGTTGTTTACATGGAGATGATAGCGCCATCATTTTCAAAAAAAAAACTTTTTCAGGCCCCCTGTTTGATGCAACAGGCATACGGCCAAATATATACTAACAACTTGTGAGAGGAACACATCGTCCAACATAACATTTTTATTTGCTTTAGGAAATGTAAATTAAATATATCTATGTTTGATCATAAGCCAGCAGCTAGCTCTCTGCAACTCTCACATGGTTGCCCACTGAAGCTAAGCAGGGCTGTGCCTGGTCAGTACCTGGATGGGAGACCACATGGGAAAGCTAGGTTGCTGTCGGAAGTGGTGTAGTGAGATCAGCAGGTGTGCTCAACCTGCTGTCTGTGTGGGTCTTAACGCCCTAGTATAGTGAAGTGGACTCTATGTTCAGTGAGTGACGTCTTTCGGATGAGTCCATCTGTCCATCATGGACTATCATAATTGGCTTCATCACTCTGTCTCCTCTTCACCAATCAGCTGGTGTGTGGTGTGCGATCTGGTGCAATATGGCTGCTGTTGTCTCATCCAGGTGGATGCTGCACACTGGTTGTGGATGAGGAGATTCCCCCCCAAAAAAGCACTTTGAGTGTCCAGATTATCATTTTGATTGTTCATTGTCAGTAAACCATCTGCAGAAATTTATTCTCACGCAAATTTGCCCAGTGTGGTAAAAAATATTTAAGTTCTTACAGCAAAAAATGACAGTGTTCCCTTAATATTCCTTTTTTAATGTATAAAGACCTGTGTCTGTGAGACACAGTTTTATGCCACAAAGATGACATTAATTGTTCAGAAAAATAAATGTTTATACTGTTATTGTACTACAGCTAAAAACAAATGACTATTTTTTATCATTCAAATGTTTGGGTCAGGGGGCGACGCAGTGGTGCAGTAGGTAGTGCTGTCGCCCCACAGCAAGAAGGTTGCTGGTTCAAGCCTCGGCTGGGTCAGTTGGCGCTTTTGTGTGGAGTTTGCATGTTCTCCCTGCGTTTGCCTGGGTTTCCTTTGGGTGCTCCAGTCACTGTGTACACTTTTTCAGATCTCAAATTTCTCTCACGAGTGCCATTCACACCTGCTGTTCTCATGTAAATGTACCAGAGGCCGCTGTCGACTGACTGACTGGACTAACAGACTGACCCACCCTCTTCCTTCCCTAAACCCAGCCAATAGTCTTTTTAAAAGCACAGATTGACCGACCCACCCACTTCCCTAAACCCTAACCAACAGTTTTAAAAAGAAATCTACAAAAAGAACAGCCCTTGCCTGACTTTTACCACATTCTCACCCTGTTATTTACTTGTTGATTTTATTGCTTCTGTTTTTGTCTTTCCCGCTTTCTGGAACCGCTCTTCGCTAGGCTCAATCCCCGTCATCATGGTCAACTCCTCTCTGCGTCTTAAGTCCGCCGATGTACGAGCCATCCATACAGAGGTAAACAGTCAGCTGGTAAGTGCGATCGCAATTATACCTCCCCGTAGCTTTCGTTTTAAAGATGAAATGCAGCCATACGTACCTCTGGCTACATAATTCTAGATCTCCAGAAATGTATATAGGCCTACGTTTGAGGAATAAGCCTATGTTGGGCTTTTCAAATAAAAAAAATAGAGTTTTTACTTATTTAAAGAATTCTTTGATAATCAAAAGTGACATTTTCATTGATTTATTGTCATTATCCCCTTTCACACATACAGACCTACTGACAGGAATCATGTGTGAACAGGCCCTTTTTGAAAATACTGGTAAATTCGTTCTGGAAATTCTCCAAAAAGAGAAGTTGTAACATTACCGGTAATTTGCCAAAATGCTGTGCTGTGTGAACACAGAAAGAAAATTGACGTAAAGAGACGAGACGTCTACTCCAGCCAATCAAAACATTCAGACGCGTTCACATTCGCACTGTTTAGCCGCTAGATGTTGGTCAGATAACGTTTCTATGTTCATTCTTAATGCCAACTGTGGAAAAAATTTGTGATAAAATGCTTATGATAAACTGCTGTTTGTTTACCTTTAAACTCTGATTCAATTGCTTGACGCGTGTGCACTTGAAGCAGCTGGTGAGCACCAGCAGACACACATCCATGTACCATCAACCGTCAACAAAAGCCAGACCCCTTCTGTGTTTACAAATACAAGCGTAGCTGTTAGGAGGCCATTTTTGATTGATGATGTCAGAATTTACCGGTATTTTGTAATAGATGTATGAATGGTCTTTTCTGGAAAAATTCCGTAACATCTATGCCTGTGTGAACAGCGCTTTTTCGAATTTACTGGTAATATTGTTCCAGTAATTTTCCGGATATTTACCGGTATCACTGTGTGAAAGAGGCTATTGATATACTATAAAAATGTACTAGATGTTCTTCTTGTTTTTATAAGAAATGACTCACAGTACACTTAGCACAGGAACAATCTCTCTGAGGCAATCTGCAATTAAGTGTCTTGTTTAAGGCCATAATCATAATAGTTTTTGAACTGACTAGCGTGGAGTTCAAAACAACAAAAAATTAGGTTTAGTTAGCAGTTTGGACTTTAACCACAACGTCACACAACCCACTGAGTAAGCATGATATGCAAAAACAACACAGTGAGTGAAACAATAAAGCAGAAAAAATAGAATCAAAAATTTTGCTGCATTACCATCATCATGTGCTTTTCTCAGTGAATAAATAAATAGTTAAAAAAGGCATACATCATCTCAGGCGTCAAAGATTTATAGAAGAATTAACAATACGTTAATTGCAATGGTTATTAGCATGCACTGCGTTCCTTATCAGATAAAATACAGTTTCAGAAGTGTCTTTTAAAGTACGTTCACCCCTAAAGGTCAGAACAGATCTAAATTCGACTGTAACTGTTGATAAAAGCTCAAGGGTCAGTGAAAGACGTCACAGCACTGACTCAGGCTCAGTCTATAATCCACAATAATCAGCAAGACACACACTTTGCTCTTTGATGCCAGGAATGAAGCACAGATTCCAGAGAAAGGTGATCCGGGAACTGTAACCAGCCTATCTTAAGGTCTAGTCTTGTGCTCAAGCCTGGCCCAAATATTTCAACATCAAAAGCTGCCGATTATGTAAGTGCACTTAACAGGAAAAAATGTTAAGATAAAAAAATGGTTAATCAGCAACTCTTCCCTCCGTTCGCCGTGAGTTAGTATTTCACACGCGAGGCTTTTTGCACTGCTATTGTAATTTGACAGCATTTACCAGGCAGAGATTTTCTTGTCAATACAAGGACGTTGTATTTGTGAAGCCCTGAGGTGTGTTTGTGTGTGTATATGTTACCAGGGTGGGTAATATCATGCTGTAGAGCTTTGTTTGAGGAGATTAGAGCCAAACTTTTGTATGGGATTGGCCTACTGTATGTTGGATTCCCAAAAGGCCTCTCTTACTCCCTCTGCACTGCATCTTGAAAACACAGCTTGGAACAAACTACTGATAGCTACTGAAAGTCCCCAGTCCTTCGCCCTCTTGACATCAAATTCTTTTGGGAAGTCTGCACAGATGTCATGCGCTATGCAAAATGTTCCTGACAAATGGTTTAAATTACATGCATTTACATGTGCTTGTCTTTGCTAAGCATTAAATTCGAGCAACTCTGCAAGCAAATTTGAGTGTTTAGTCATTTACTAAACTGGTTTTTATATTCTTTTACTTATTCAAGTTTATACTTTTAATACATTTTTCAGATTTTTTTCTAAATCAATAATATAGAGAGTACACAGTTGAACCTAATAGAATATTCTTAACTAAATATCTTCTATGCATGCATTATTATGGGCAAAATAATATTCTGGTGCGTCATTGTTGAACAAACTTCATTCATTCATTTTGCTTTGGCTTTGCCCCTTATTCGTCAGGGGTTGCCACAGTGGAATGAACCACCAACTTTTCCGGCACATGTTTTTTATGCAGCGGATGCCCTTCCAACAGCAACCCAGTACTGGGAAACACCCATAGAGACTCTATACAGAAAATATGACATATTTACACTTTACTATAAGACCTTTTTTACACTACAAGACCATTTAAATTTATACAAAACTATTGGAGGCAAAAAGTGAACAAATCTTTTTTAAAAGAAAAAAAAAGATCAGCCATAGCTTATAATTTAGACTTTGGCCTTTCATATAAACATCTCAACATTGATTTAACAAAAAGTTCATGAACATATCAACTAACATTTATCTGCTCCATAAAAGCTAAAAATATTTTATGAGTGCTTTACAATGTACGAGTCTTGTCCCTCCAACCCAACCTATCTTAATAATGACATTCAGTACTATAAACCTCTGCTATTTTCATGTAAAGCCATTTTAAATTAACCCAAACAAACCATGCCATAAAGGGGAAAAAAACCTTTATCAATCATATTTAACTTTTGAGATCATCCCCGAAGGCAGGTTTTCTGAGATTTAGCTCAGTTCTCTGTGGCTGGTTTTGTTTTTGTCCCTAAAGTACAGCAAAGTAAAGCCCTAAAACGCTAAATCCTGTAAGCACAATTAAAGCCGTTCTGAACCAGGAAAGTATTCCATTCCTACAGAAAAATGGTATTACCTCCCTCCTAAAACCTATCAGCGCGCCGCTGTGCTTCTTTGTAGAAGGATTGTGAAGCGATTCAGGAAAGATTAGAGAATGATTCAGGCCTTTTCTGCACCAGCTTGTTAAATATAATAGCTCCTTCAACATGACTGCGGAAAAAATATAGAAAGCAGGTGAAGGTCACAAACTTCCTTACAAGAACTTCTACCCAGCTGACACTGTTGGCCCACGCTTGGACGGTGAGGGAGAATTTGGCTTTGTGCCACCCGAGGCTGGCAGAGGACCAGAGAGCTAAACATGAAGCAGCGTCGATGAGGGCTGCAGAAAGACATGGCCCAAAACAGAGATAATGAATCAGCTGATCAAGTCTGACCGTAACTGACGACGCTGTTGTCACTTCTGTGTGCCGTGTGTTTTCCCTGGAAACCCAGTAACCATTAACCTCATTAACCCAGAGCTGAGATTCATAAGGGACAAAGGGTTACAGAGCCAGAGATGAGACGCATGAACAAAACAGATAAAAATAGTTCCTTGCTAATTGGTCCATTGTTGTTCTGAAACTGTTCTTTTATAATCTTAATGACTTGCATGATATTAATGGTGTTTTGTGCTAGTTGAAAACATGCAAATGGTGATTATTTTATTTGTTATATTCATAGTAGCTATTCATGTTATATATAATTACCAAAGTAACATTTTACTCTTTCATTTAGGTTAACCCGATGTACTATAACTAAAATGTAAAATTGGAAAAATGACTCACTCACTATCATTCAGCTTAGTCCCTTATTTATTAGGGGTCGCCACAGCAGAACAAACTGCCTTAAAAATGTCAAAAATATATGTAAATAAATGTACTATAAAAGTACCGGTACTAAAATTACACTGGTGCAGGCGATTATAGGAATGGTCCACAGTGTATTTTTAAGGCTTGGTTGTGTGCATAAGATGCAAAGCAATGTATGCTCATGCTTCAATTGTAGAAAATCACGTTATTTCTTCATATATCTTACTTTGATTATATATAGCTACTCAGCTAACATGAAAACGACTGTCATATTTCCTAGTTCCTCTGAAAGGACCGCCCTCAAGAGGCTCTGATTGGTCAGCTAACATAATGTGCTGTGATTCGCGGATTGGCTCCACTTCATCACATCACGCCTCTACAAGCATGTGCTTTTGCACTGTGTAAACAGCCGTATCAGCTTGCCTGAACTAGACAGAAAATAAAGAGTACACAGCTGAACCTCACGCCTGCTCTCTAAAAAAATCTGTCTATAACAAAGTCTTTCACATATATTCAGAATAAGCATGTATAAATAACATGAAATGTTCTCATATGTTTTGCGAGTTTGTTATTTGAGATGTAGAATGCACGGAAAGCATTAGAATGTAGAATGCAGCGGCCGCATAGAGAGACTGCATGCACTGCTGAAGATTGTGGGTGTTTAAAACGGTTTGATGGATAAATATGAATTTATCAAACAGCATTTCCAAACAAACAGCATTTCCTGTTGTTTACATCCTTGTTTTAGTCCACGCTACAACATACTGTTAATGCTAGAAACTGTGCTTATAATTGATCAGTTTTAACAAATAAAATTACTAAACTGTCAGTGATAGTAAAATAACACGGGTGCAAGTAAAAGTCCACAACATCTCAGCAGGAAGAGGAGAATCTTTGTTTAATCTGTGTTTTTTTAAGATCTGAGTCAAAGCTCTGGAATCCCAGTGACTGACATCAAAACAGCTTTGAGCTTACTGGAACTAATGACACACACGCTGATTGTGGACTGCCGATGGAGAACTGTGTGTTTTTGTGGTTGTGTTTGCACAAAACAACATTTATAGCACACTAGTCACTCTTTCAATGCTCAGAAGCCACCAATGCTGTATCTGTTTCTCCTTAAAATAAATTAAAACAGAATAGTGTAAAGCAACACAACTATTGTGGTTCACTTGTGTCAGATCAGTTAGTCCTGGGAGAATTTATAGAGAAATGTTAACTTTTGACTGACTCTTAGGTTCAGCTGAGACATGAGAAACATCTAAGACGTCTCCAACAAGTTTCCCTTATCGTCATTTCTATTTAGGAGCAACAAGTCAGAAAATAACAGCAACAAATTTTCTGTATTTTTGATGATGTTCTGCAGAAAAATGAAGATGTTTTAAGAAATATCTCAGCATTTTTAGACATTTTCAAAAATATATGCTCACATTTCTTGTTCATGCATTTAAAATCAGTGGGGTTTCAACTGTATACAGTTGAAGTCAGAAATATTAGCCCCCTTGAATTATTAGCCCCACTGTTTATTTTTCCCCCAATTTCTGTTTAACGAAGAGAAGATTTTTTTCAACACTTAGAAATAAACATAATAGTTTTAATAACTCATTTCTACTAACTGATTTATTTTATCTTTGTCATGATGACAGTAAATAATATTTGACTAGATATTTTTCAAGATACTTCTATACAGCTTAAAGTGACATTTAAAGGCTTAAATAGGTTAATTAGGTTAACTAGGCAGGTTAGGGTAATTAGGCAAGTTATTGTATAATGATGGTTTGTTCTGTAGACTATCGAAAAAAATATATAGCTTAAAGGGGCTAACAATTTTGACCTTAATGGTTTTTTTAAAAAAAATTTAAAAACTGCTTTTATTCTAGCCAAAATAAAACAAATAAGACTTTCTCCAGAAGAAAAAAATATTATCAGACATACTGTGAAAACACAAGATCTTATTTCACACTCACGACACTACAACAGCCCCCTCAATTCTAAAGGGCAGCGCAATGTGGTTAATCAGACTTGATGCTCATATTTTAACCCGGTGAAAGCTGGCACTATAAAACCTGGCCCTGCATATGTGTGCGTGTGTGTGTGTGTGTTAGACCTCATGAGCAATGAGTCATCGATGCAACCCCCTGCTTCTCGCATCTTTCAGCCACATTAATTCCACAAACACAAACAAGCACACAAACCCTCACGCCGAACCAGAAGGAGCCCCACTGCTCTCCATATTTCCACAGGGCGTGAAAGAAAAATCCTTCCAGGCAGCATCTACTGTAAACTCGATCATGGTCTTCCTATTAAAAAAAAACAATGAAATACTATCCAGATTCATTACACATGACAAAGAGAGAGAGAGAGAGAGAGAGTTTGGAAGGTTTTTCATTTTACAAACTTATCTTGCTACTGTTAAATACAAATAAAAATGTGCTGCTTGTTTGAATTTCGTGTTAAACTGAGATGAAATAACACAATGTTGTGAAATATTTTGTTAAATTTATCATTTTGTGTTGGATGACATTTTTTTGTTGGCATTACTAACTGGGAAGTGGACGTGTAGTTCCTATAATGTATCTTAGGGATATTAACCCAATGCTATCGAATACTATATGTATAAACCCAACTGTTGGGTTAAAAAAATTCATTTATATTTAATTTTAAAAATTTAACTAATGTTGGGTTACTCCATATTTGAACCCAACACTGGGTTAATACAAACCACAAACTGGGTTTTTTTAAGAGTGTAATCTTAAATTTAGCTTACTCTTCACTTATTTTGGACAATTAGAAGAGTTTCAATAAAAGTTTTGAGTTAACATTCTAAAAAATGCTGTGCTCTTGTACCCCACTTACAATCAAGTAAGTGATTAAGATTGATTTATTCAACAAGACTAAACTCAAAACATTATGCAATTTTGAGTGTGCCTCACACAGGTGAGTGGGCTTTACAAACTACCTGTAGAAAACACACTCTTTCATCTCGCTGTCACATTAACCGACACTTGCACCAGTTTTGCACATTTGCACCAGACACTTTCTTACAATCACAAAAAAAGCATTTATGAAGTGTGCTTCATACAGGTGAGTGGGCTTGACAAACCACCTGTAGAAACACTTTTCTCTCTATAAAAAATATCAAATATACTACTCCCCAGAGTGCAAACTACGGAGGAGCTAGGGGGAGCCTGGCTCCTCTAAATAAGGCATGGGCTCCCCTGAAAACATGATTTGTGAAATTTTGGGGGTCTCAAAAAATATTGGCAATGTGTTATTTTGATGTGTGGTTTCAGTATTGCGTAATGTGATCATGGATTATTATGTGTAAAAGTGCAAAAATATCATACATTCATGATGGCAATTTACACCTCACTTAAAAAAAAAAAAAAAAAAAAAAAAGGTAACTACACATGCTATTCTTGTCATGAGCATGTAGGTGTGGGGGCGCTGAGGAGCAAAGTCCAGTCATGTCAAAGACTGACAGCCAGCTGCTTTCATATGGACTTTGATTCATTTTCCAAAGCAAATGATGTGACGTTGGGTTTTGTTTTATTTGCTTTATACAGTAGGCCAATAAAATGTTCATTTTTAAAACACTGTGACATTGCTGTAAACATGTTGGACAATTAAGCTGACAGCAGGTAAACTTGATAAAACGGAACCCTTTTCAATGGTGTTTCTTTTATTTTTGAATTTGCGATTATATATTACCGGAGTGAAAACTGAAATCCCATGACATTTGATAGCCCTATGTAAAATAAAAAGCATAAAATTAGACAACGATGTTCTGTTGTTTAGCCTGCTGTTGTTTGTTGTAAATATAAATCCTTCAAAACATATTTTCAAGGGTCAAAGAAAGTTACTGATGGGAAAACAAGCGCTTTTTAGCAAGGTACTTTGTTAATTTAGCCTACTTTGTAATATTAGTTACAATTATATAAATATTTGTTTTATATTTAAAGATTTTTTGTTTATACACTGCTGTTTAAGGATAGGGATCCTGTGTATTTTATAGCCAACATCATTGTTGCAAGGGACTCTCAAGATCAAAACTCCCCCACTTTTTTGTATTGCCTCTTCTTGTTGAATCGCTGAATGCCTCCTCAATTGTAAGACGCTTTGGTCAAAATTGTCCACGAAATGACTAAATGTAAAAGTAAACTAAAAATAATAATATTATGGTGCTGTTGGGTTCCATTTACCAAGGTTGAGTTGAAATAACACCATTCAAATGTGTGCCAAATTATATGAAGTCACACAAATGAGACTTTTTTGAACATAATTTAAATGATTAGCGAACGACTTGCACTGACAATGATGAGGAAGGCAGGTTATGAGGATGAAACAGAATGATATATTAGTCTCAGGTTGCTGAATAAATTCAGTCATTCATAGTCGCTGCTGCTGCTGATTCTGTCATTCTCAGCCAGATATACTAGGTTACATAACATCACCCTCAGGACCGGCCGGACACAAAATGATGTGTCATCTCTCTAGCTTTCTCTCTCTGCCATAATATTTCCTCTTCTCCTCTACCGCTCTCCCTGTCAGGACACATATATTTTTAACCCAGCCTTAACCTTAATATACAAGCCACCCATTGTAGCTCCTACACAAAATTCATGAATAAAATAGTGCCAGCATTAGTATTGTGGTTATCTGAGAACTGCTTATCTATCTGTGGTAAAGCAGAGGAGAAGTAAGAGCTTATAAAATCAATCACACACACAAAATCCCACCCACTTTTAGATGCTTACAAGTTTAGACAGTGATATGTATTAGACACTGTTCATTAGGACAGGTTTTTAGTAATCCAACAATAAGTGGATGACACTAAATACAGAAGTAAATGGTGTAAAATGTTTCGAGAATGCCCAATTTCAACCACTTCTAGAAGTAGTTTTACAGTTAAACTTATTTGATCAGTTAAAGGTATTTGATCAGTGGTAGGGCTGCACAATTTATCGTTTCAGCATCGATATCACAATGTGTGCATTTACAATAGTCGCATCACAGTATCTGCTATGTTGAGTTGATATTGTAGTTGATCAAAAAGTCTATACAGTGTTATTTTACATTACATTTGATTATTTAATTACTGTACCTGAATATCAGACTGTTTGATTGTTTTGACTACTTTGACGGAAAACCATAAAGCACTTATTTCTCATATATCTTTTATCTTATTTATATATGCTATAAATTTGTTTGATTCACTCTGCTACAAAATGATCCCAATCAATCTAAATTAACAATTTAATTCTAGCTATTAAATTTAATTTATTTAATTACTTAATTCTATTCAAGTCATTTGCTAAAATTCTATTAATATCGCAACATATTTCACAGAAAAATACATTTTCGCAATGTCAGATTTTTCCAATATCGTGCAGATATAATCAGTGGTCTAATGCAAAGAATAATACCACTGGGTTAGAATCATGCTTTTAACTTTTACCCATCTTTTGCTGTTTAAATATTGCACAAAACTTTAATTTTCTCTCAAAATTGCCACAGAAAAATCGAAGATTAACATATCTGATTTAAATCAATATGGAGGTGAAATTTCAGTGATGTTCACAAACATTTTTGGTGAAAAGACCTTTAATTCAAATGTTGCAAACAAATGTGAATCACTGCCTTAATTGATCAAGAACTTCCTTCCACTTTTACTCAAAACTGTGCAGTAGATGACTGTCTTCAGAAACATTTTTTGTTGTGCTGGTTGAAAGTCTCTTCACATTCCAGTAGAACTGATTAATGTAAATGATTTAAATGTCTTTATTTGTATTTTTATATTCTGGGTGAGGCATAAGACTAAAAAATGTTCATCCAATTAAATATTGTCGGGCCGACATTTCCCATAGTTCTGATAAGTGGCCCAGACTGTCTGTCAACAAATGTAGATTTGTACATCAGCACAACCATTCACGCAGATCTGCTGTCTAAACGTGCACGCACACCGCACGTTCATGTGCACATGAGACAGGCACATCGGTAAAAACAAATGGTGAACCAAAACTAGTTACTTTTGCACGCTGGAGGAAAGACAACACAATGGCTGAAGTATTTCTTTTAGACAGGTTATGTTATGTTTTAAAACTATTTTAGTGACGCAAAGCTGATGTAGATTGCGTTGTTATGAATGGGTTATATGCACAGAAGTTTGTTCAGCAACTGAAATCTTCCGGCAAAAGATTAATGTGACTATTTTCAGTTCATATAGGACCTTTTACAGCATTGATAATGTATATTTTTATTTAGCTTAACAACCAAACATCAGTAAACAGTGTTATTCCGCCAAGCCTGATTTACTGATGTGAATTTGGTTTTATATTCACATTGGTACATTTTTGAACAATGACAACCTGTGACGCACTCCCTATATTGTATACCATGCTACTCTGAATATTCGGTCTGAAATAGCATTTAAGTATGGCTTAGTAATAAGTGTAATTCCTGCACCCCGCTGACCAACCACCAAGCATACAGTAGTCGCTTTAGGACAGAGCGCATGAGAGAGTGAAACCAGAGATCCTTGCATGCAAGAAAAATTGCACATTATGACAAGTTTTGCTTGCTACACAACTGAAAACGTGCTAGATGTAATACAGTTTTTCGTTGAGAACTATGGCATTATAAAGTACTATAAAGTTTTCTAACTGGAGAATGACATGATCTAACGTAGTAGGTTGACTACTGTAATCTTTAAGGTGCACACATTCGTGTTTCAGGAGACGTGGCTTTGGACGACAGGGCTTTGGACTGTGTTTCAAAGATATTATGCGAACCGGTTAGCATTTTGGCAGATCACCTAGTGCACTTTTAATTCCAATATAGCAACTAAATTCCATTTAGATCATTATGAAAGCCATTTGCACAGTCCAAACAACAGCCACTTCCTGTGAGTTTCTGGAAGTCGCTTCATTAAAAATGAGCAAAGAGTCATCTCTCTCTCTCTCTCTCTCTCTCATCAAATATGATTATAATAGTTGATTAAATCAAAACTGATGACATTCTGTGATGTTTTGTGGTGCCATCCGCTTTGAGTTACTGTAAACCACACCATCATACTTGATAAAACCACAGATATTAAATTAATCGAAAATCTAAGTCATCACCCACATGCAAGTCAAAAACAGTTCCTCATTGAGCAAAGGCTAACTTTAGCTCTTCATTTCCATCCTGTTAGATTTCCATCCTATCAATTTCCATGAAGCAGTGACATAATCAAATGATATGCTAATACTAACCAGAGCCTGACCTGTGTGTGCGTCTTTAAGTTTGCCACATAAAAAACTCCTCCAATAGAAACACATACAATGGACTGCATTTCAGACTGTTACATAAAGCGTAGCGGGCAGAGATCCTGTCATGTGTGATCTCTGTAAAAACACAGACTCCCTCTGAGCTCTGTGTCATCTTTCTAATACTCACTGTCCCTCACAGCCAGTCAAACAGTTGGAGGAGAAAGTGCTAGTCATCTCACCAAGTCCAACCCTTAGAAGCTGTTTAGCATTGCTAAATGGAAAGACAACATGCTTAGCCTCTTATGCATCCCCACGGCACCCTAAGATTAAAAGCCTGCACCGCAAGGGATCCGAATAAACAAACTAAATGGAGAGAAATTACATCTAGGGCATTTTCTAGGTCCTGAAATATAGATTCCGCAGCCCTTGCTAAACTCCTTTTTATGGTTGTGATTCATTTCACGTTTGCTCTTAACTGCAGTCTGTCATCCAAAGTTACAGCAATCCAGTGTTATTTAGTATCATTCATATACTCTTGTTTAAATGAGTAATTATGTGTTTTTGTCACTTATAATGGATGTCTATAGATTTATTTAGTCATTTTAGTACACCACGTTAAACTAAATGAAAATGAGATTTATTTATTTAACATGTTTTTATACTTAAATAGGTATTTTCATTCACTCATTCATTCATTTTCCTTCGACTTAGTGCCTATATTAATCAGGGGTTTCCACAGCGGAATGAACCGCCAACTTATCCAATATATGTTTTACACAGCGGATGCATTTCCAGCTGCAACACAGTACTGTGAAACATCCATACACACTCATTCACACACACACACACACACACACACACACACACACACACACACGCACACGCACACGCACACACACACACACACACACACACACAAACACACACACACACACACACACACACACACACACACACACACACACACACTACGGCCAATTTACTCTGTTCAATTCATCTATAGCGCATGCCTTTGGACTGTGGGGAAAACCAGAGCGCCTGGAGGAAGCCCACACAAACAGGGGGAGAACATGTAAACTCCACTTAGAAATGCCAAATGACCCAGCCGGGGTCAACAAATATTTTAGATTTAGCTCATTATAATAACTTTGATTTAATGATCACAGCTTTACTGCTGCAATTCCAATACTATTCATCTGCCAGTTACTAAAAAAATCATTAAAATTTGAATAATGGAAAAAATTATAAACAATTGAGTAAGAATTATTCATATCAGGAGATATTCAACTCACCCTTAAATTCATTCATTCATTGTCTTTTCGGCTTAGTCCCTTTATTAATCAGGCGTCACCACAGCGGAATGAACCGCCAACTCATCCAGCATTTGTTTTACGCAGTGGATGCCCTTCCCGCTACAACCCATCACTGGGAAACACCCATACACTCTCATTCACGCACATACTATTTAGCTTACCCAATTAACCTATACCACATGTCTTTGGACTTGTGGGGGAAACCGGAGCACCCGGAAGAAACCCACGCCAACGCGGGGAGAACACCCTTAATTTATCAGACATTTAAAAGTCTAAAAGTGTTAAGAAATGACAACTGTTCAAGCTATTGTGTTTTTTTTTGCACAAGAACAAAATCATGGGGTTAGGGTTTATTTTACGTAAGTAGAAGTTTTGTAGGGTTACTGTGTTAGGGAAGATGCGGTTAAGATTGTATCTAAATTTATAGTAAATGCATAGTGAAAAAAGTACATGCAAGTCTGCTGATGATTAACACTAATCTTGAAGAATTTAGTCAGTGAACCTAAATATTTGGTAACCCTTTATTTTGATGGTCAATTTGAGTATTAGTAGACTGTCTACTTAATATCTGTTGATACTGCTCCTTCAACAGACATTTAACTGACTATAAGAAACTTTGTAAGTACATGTCAACTTACACTAACCCCAACCTAACAGTCTACTTATAGTCTAATGAGAACTAGTTGGCATTTAGATGCAATGTAACTTAAATTCAACAAACAGACCATCAAAATACAGTGTGACCAAATATTTACATCATTCTCTATTGAGGTTTTACAGTCTGATGGATTGGGACTATTTTATTTCAGACTTATGATTTGAAAAAGATAGTTTCAGTCTTTTTTTGGAGAAGAAATTCCCTAAACACAAAAGTGCCTCCTATAAAGTCAAACACAGTTTTGTTATGAAATAGATCTATAATCTGCACATGCAAAACAGCCACTAAAAATAAAAATCAAACAAAAAAACTTTATACAAAGCACCATTGTTTTTGCATTCGAACATGTAATCATGTGAACTCTGTGAATAGGTGGCGGCGGTACTGTCCTCACATCAGTTTCAACATAAAAAAAAGAAAGAAAAAAACAGTATTATAAGTATTATCATAGAATATATACTATAAAATACACAAGACATGTCACTCCTATAGTGTTGAATGGGGAAAAGTATAATGGTCAATATGGTGAATAAAGCCCTGCCTTCTAGTACAGGAGCTAATCATTGATCGATATAGAATGACGATACTCTGAGGGAGGGGCTCAGACCAGACGTGATTTTTGTGTTATTCAAACGTTTAGAAATTAAACTAAAAAGACAGTTGTTGTTTAGTTTTATTGGTGGTTCCTAATATGAAATGTAATCATAGGCTTGGCAAGCAATTCTGGAGAATTTGATGTTTTCCCATTTAAACAGAATGCCTGAGCATACTGAGCATAGAGGCGTTTCAATGATGGCCGACGAGTGAAATGACTTGTCTTAAAGGCACTTTGGTATTATTTACTGACAAAAAACTGCTCCTATTATTTATTTTTAAAATGTAAAGCAGTCAAGCAAGACTTAAGATGCCTGAAATCTTCAGAATCACTGGTGTAGGATGAATAAACACTGAACAGATGAGCGAGAGGTTAATAAAGCGCCAGTCTCCTGACCTTGCATGTCTTGTTCTTGTCCGGCTGGCAGGGTGTGCAGGGGGCACAGGGCTGGCAGAGTGGGCTGGGCGGGTGTGGGAGGTAGTATCCTCCAGGACTGTAGTGGCAGCAACCGTAAGGTGCGGGGAAGTGTGTGTACCACAGATCCTGACCCTCCTGACATTTGGGACAGGGAGACAGAAAGCCCTTCGCCTGGACCTTCTCCACATTCACCTTGGGATTCCTCATCCACCTGCGCACCTGAAGGCAAAACATGACAGAGTTTGACAGCTACACATTACATAATAGGTGATGGTGCATGGAAATTGTGTGGTGATGAACAGAAGGATTGGGGTTATACAAATTAATTCCAGAAAAAAAACATCTACTGATAAATATCTGTATGATTTCCATGACATGATAATAAAACTAACATCATTTATGATGAATATGTGAACTCCCGGAGGAAAAAATTGTGCTTATAAGTCAGGATATTTAATGATATTCTTTTATATTTTACTTTATTTAGCTTAAAATTCCTTAGGATATATAAAAACAAAAACAAATGAGACTGAAGACATTTAGGGCCCTATCATACACCCAACGCAATAAGGTGCAAGACGTGCCATGACATGTTACTATTTTCAGAACAGCGCAACTCTAATTTTCATGTTTTGCGCCACGTTGTTTAAATAGCAAATCCATTTGCACCACTTAGTGGACTCATGGGTGATCCGGTCTCGAAAAAAAGGTGTGTTAAGCCGCATTGTTGGCGCATTGTTATTTTGAGGAACTAAAATAGACTGTGCAATAGACCAGCTGAAAGCAGGTCTAAAGTCCAGCGCAGAGCATGTTAGTTGTGTGCCTCGCTTACACATTGCTTAATACACACAGGATGTACAGCAATATGCAAATATCTTTACAAATGAAAAGTAATTAAAGGATTAAAACACTACAAAAAATAATATTTTCTACATAAATATAAAAACACTGCCTGCATGCCGCCTTAATCTCTGGGGGCTTTTTTCAGTTTATTCATGACAACTTGCTTTTGTATAATGCTATTATTAATAATACTATTATTAATTATATGCATATTTATATTTGTTTTATTAAAAACAAGCTTAGATTTGTCCACCTGTCAGGTTTTGGACCATACGGGGCATAGGATGTGTGTTTTGATATAACCACACTTCGTTATTATTGTTCATTTATTGGTTTGCTGAAAATTTGAACTGAATTTAGAAATAGTTTTGAAACAAATCTTTGCGCTTAACAAATGAAATTAATTATGTAGGCTAATGGATGTGTTCAGTGGAGTGCGTACAACAACGTTTCCTTATCCACGAAAGAGAGAAAGAGAAAGTATAGGCTGATTGGAGGAAGTTCGCTCTTTATCCTTGTGCTGCAGATGGTCTGTTTAACTGTTTTCTTGCTAGTAAAGCATTCAGTTTTTACACTTACAAAGTCCGGCATGTAAATAGCAAATGCGCCATGGCACGACGCAACTGACTCTTAAAGGGAATGGGAGATGAGACTCTGATTGGTTTAATTCATGTTTTGTTCAAAACATACCCATAACTCATTAAAAGAATAAGCACAACCCTGTTAGACCATGCACCACAGTGCAGAGCAGATTTTTCCGTCTTTTAAATAGCAAAAGTGGATTCGGACACGCCATTAATGTTTTTGCACCCTGCGCTTTAGACTTTGTGCCTAGATCATGAAAACAGAGCCCCTTATGTTAAAATAAGACAAAGTGAAAAAAATGTGGAGCAAAAATAATAAAAATAAATCCTAATAAAAATAAATAAAATATAAACAGAAATAATGCTAAGAAGCATTAAGAAAAAAATAACAAGTGAACTTAAGCAATATGATTTATAATATAATATTGTTTCTTAAAAATAAAAAAACAGGAATGTAAAAAAATATATAGTATAAAATAATTCATAAAATACAAGCAAAATGGTAAACTGGGGAACAGAGTTTAAATAAAACAATTTAAAATATACTAAGGGGAAAAAGAAAATAATCAGGAAAATAAAATGTAAAATATTCTATAAACTTTACATAATACTCAAGCATTAAATTAATTAAATCATGTTAAAATAATTTGATGTAAATAATACAAAATATAAAATGATGCTCAAGATCAATGAGCTAAACAAACAATTATGTAAAAAAAAAAATAATGCAAAAAATAAAAAGGGTGTTGGTGTGGTGCATGGCGGAAGGGTGTTGAGGACGAAACTGAGCGGGCGGGGGGTGTCGCGGACGACAGTGAAGAGGGTTGGGGAGTCGCAGAAGAAAGCGAAAGTGAACAGCAGATGGGGAAGAAGGGCGGTTGAGGAGGGGGGTTGGTAAAAAGAGGTGCCAGATCAGATCTCAGAGGTGATGGACAAACTCTCAGAGATGGCACAAATTAAGCCCTGGGTGTTTCCCAGTGTTGGGTTGCAGCTGGAAGGGAATCCGCTGCATAAAACATATGCGGAATAAGTTGGTGGTTCATTCCACTGTGGTGACCCCTGATTAATAAAGGAAAGAAGCCAAAAAGAAAATGAATGAATGAATGAAACTAAATATAAACAAAAAGGACCAGGGGTATTATGGGTATTAAGAATAAAAATAAAATATCAAATAATAAAAAAATAAAAATAAAATGTGATTTAAATGTAAAAAAAAATATTTATTAAAATTTATTTGTATTTAAATAAAACTAATAATTAGAAATAAATGTACTGAAAACATAATTAGATAAAATAATGTAAAAAAATTATAAGACTAACATATTTCTTTGATGACCTTACACTTTTTTAAGCAGACTTTAATAGTTTGGTAACCTTTTTGTGACACTGAGATCTGTGCCTTTAAATAAGACATAATGTGAGATTGCATAATATTCACTGTACAACTTAATCTCATCTAGGAGAAATGAACTGATCTTCCATCATGTGTGCTGGAGCACTGCGTTATGCAAAAGAGTCCATCTGTCAAATATCGCGCTTTTCAAAGCATCTCAAAAGATCACGTGGAAACATCTTGAGTTGTTTATGGTTTGAGGCAAATCTGTGAATGTGAATTTTGGATGGGTGCATTTTGTTCCAGTACCGCCAGATTACACAGCAAGCGGCGTCTCTGGGTTGAGTCTTTACAAGCTCAACAATGAAATGTGAAAGGCGTCCTCCATCGCCAGCAGTGACTGACTAAAAGAGGCAGGCCACGGGGTCATATGTCTTCTTTGTAGTTTACAATGTATTTAATGACTTCAATCCCTTGAGTGAAAAGCAATTTTCTAGGCCCCAGGAAATCCTGGAGCTCACAGCGAGCACAGGCTGACAGATTTCCACTTCCCGCTGCAGTCCATACACAGACCAAAAACAATCTCAAAATCTATATGATCAGACCTTTGTCGTTTTTTATCCAATAATGAAAACTATGGCTGGAAAATCCCTGATATTAATGAAAACAGCGATTTCCAATGTCCTACATACGTAAACAATCACAATGTATGGTCAGCAATCACAACAAATCACTGCTCACTTGGATGCTATCTTTAATTCTCCCTCTCTCTCTGTCTCCTCCTCTCTCTCCTTTGATGGGATTTTCAAAGTTATGTCATCATATGTTGTCAATGTGGCAGAACACTACCACTCTGAGTCTCTTTGCTTTAAACTTCAAAGACCTTCCTCTTCTCTTCATATATATATATATATATATATATTTGTTATCTACTGCATTTGAAATATTTGATATGTATTAATAGTGTTACATAATTAAATTTGAACAACTAAAAGTCCAAGTAATTTTAGTTTAATAATTATGATAGAATAATAGTTAAATAAATAAATGAATATATGTATATATATAATTTATTTTTCATTTATAATGTTTAGTTTATTTTTTCTCACACGATATTTATCTTAATATGATGATATATTGATATTCAGTCGTATATACCTTTTTTTTCCTAAAGAAGAAAAAGAAAAAATACAAATATAAATAAAAAAAAACCCATAAAACATATACCACAATATTGGTTACATATTTCCCTACAAGTCACATGAACAAATACATATAAAGATCAGTTTACTCTGTGTAAAGACATACGTATAGTCAATTTCTCCCAGTATTGCAGGTATTTGTCAAGTTGTAGTTTTAAAGAAAAAGTCTCCATATTTTAAACATTACATACAATATGCAACCATTCAGATTTTTGTAAGGGCTTTGAGTTTTAGCCACTTTCGAGTTACAGTTTTCTTACAGGTTGCTAGAAATATTTTCAATAAATACTTTTCTTTTACCACTAAAATAATAATATATTCCCAATATATTATTTAATATTATTAAATATAAATATTATTTTTATATTTTTATATTTTTTATTATTATATTTTTTATATTTACAATATTCCCCAGGTAAATTGTTGTAAAAGAGAAGTCCATTCCATCACAAAAAAATATTTTGTATTATTTGTTTTACATCCTGCCAGTAACTGCAAAAGATGTGAAAATGGTTTGCTAAGTGTACTCCACATTTCCTCCAGCACTACTGAGTTTCTGTTTTAAATAAAACTTAAGTTGTAAACTAAAATAAAACTAAAAAAAATAAAGGGGTAAGGAAATTATAAGCTATAAAATAATAATAATAATAATAATAATAATAATAATAATACATTTTATTTGTATGGCACTTTTCCTGGATGCAACTCACAAACATAAACAAACAATAAGAAATAACATCAATATCAGGTAAAAAAAAAAATGGATGAAGCAATAGAAAAAAACAAATGTATAAACAAATAAAAAAATATATTGTTACATTATTTGAATATTTAAATTATAACATCAAATGTAATTGTTTGTTCATGTTAAATTAATGTAATTTTAGTAGACAAACAGTGCTAAAGTAAACTAAATGTTCATAAACTATATAAATACAAGATTCATTCATTGTTATATAAATATATTATTATTATTATTGTCACATGGGTCTAACAGACAACAAACAAAAAAGAAAAAACTATTGTTAAACAGTTAACATGAATCACACATTGACAAGCAAACTATTCAAAACATCTACAAGCCTGTGTTTCAATTTCTAAATCATTTATACTGTTTTTAAAAGCATTTAGTGAAATCAATTCTTTAAACTGCAACTTTGTTTGTAGATTATTCCATGGAAAAGGTGCTGCGTATTTAAAAGCCTTTTTTCACATCTCAGTCCACACTTTAGGAACAGACAGTTAATAAATATCCTGTGACCGAAGGCCATAGCGAAGGACAGATTTTTTACAAATCTAAGAAGGCCTAACATCTAAACATATTTTTGCATAAACTACAATATTTCAGTAAGTAATTTTATTTTAAAAAAGCAAAAATAAACCCAAATAAATATACAAACATCTAACAAATGTTACAAATAACATTCTAAACATAAGCATTATACTATAAAAATACAGTTGAAGTCAAAATTGTTTGCCCTCTTGTACTTCTCAAGTGATAGTTAATGGGGCAAAGAAATTTTAACAGTATTTCCGATAATATTTTTTCTCCTGGAGAAAGTCTTATTTGCTTTATTTCGACTAGAACAAAATGCAGTTTTTAATTTTTTTAAACACCATTTTAAAGTCAATATTATTAGCCCTCTTTAGTTATATTTGTTTCGATAGTCTACAGAACAAACCATCGCTATACAATAACTTGCCTAATTACCCTAACTTGCTTAGTTAACCTAGTTAAGCCTTTAAATGTCACTTTAAGCTAAATTCTAGTGTCTTGAAAAATATCTAGTCAAATATTATTTACTGTCATCATGGCAAAGACAAAATAAATCAGTTATTAGAAATGAGTTATCAAAATTATTATGTTTAGAAATGTGTTAAATCTGCTCTCCGTTAAACAGGAATTGTGGAAAAAATAAATAAAGGGGGCCTAATAATTCAGGACGGCTAATAATTCTGACTTCAACTGAATACTTCATGTAGTCAGTACATTCTCATGTTACATTGATTGATTTTACAGAGTTTTACTAATCAAATAAAAGTGCAAGTTTTTTAGTTAACAAGCAAGTGCAAAATTACACCAGATATTTAACAGCACACACACGACACACACACGACATCTCATCTCATGTCATCTTCATCAGACATGCTCTCCTTCAACACATCAGCCATGCGAGTGTGTTATTGTTATGATGTATATTGTCAGGCAAATGAATCACTTCTTACAGGAATCAAACGGTGAAGCAGCAGCAGCTCAATAAAGGCCTTCAAACACACCGACTCTACTGATGACTCAGCAACACTTCCATCAAACTTCAGTCGCTGGAGAAAAACACCAGTTTGTGTGTGTGTGTTTGTGTGTGCTGCTCAAGTTAACAAACCCACAGGAGCCAAACCAGGGTTGTGTTAATGCTACACACGTACGAGACAACACTGCGAGCTGACCTACAAAAGACAAACATCAACCTTGGCTCTCCAGAAGATTCTTTCTCTCTTTGTTTTGGTGTACACAGAAATTCATAATAATCCCACAAAACCATCTCACTGAGTCACTCTCTCTCTCCTTCACTCCATCTGCTCTCAGTGTGTGTGTGTGTGTGCGTGTGCATGTGTGTGTGTGGGAGTCTGGACTGAATCCCAAACCACACACACTTTCTCATCTATAACCAAAACAAATACATTCGATTTAAGTAAACACTCAAGAGTGGTCAATACAACGGTCACAATTCAAATCTGAACACTATTTATTTTATTGCAAACACTAAATCCAGAAATATCCCTAATTTTAGCATGTACGTCTGGCGTCAATCTCACATTTAGGACACAAACAGAACATTGTGTAAACACACATCTCAAAATAATAATAATAATAATAATAATGCTGAGGTTCATATTTGATATTTAACTGTTTGCTCATTTGTACTATTTTCTACCTTTAGACCATCTTTGCACATTAATATGTTAAAAATAGTATATCCATGTTTCACACTGTACATAATGCTGTAATTAATAAAACAAAACTGTATATGTCTATATTATTATTTAATAATTTCTAATAAAAACATGTTTGTGTTTGGCATGATGACAGTATATAATATTTTACTAGCTATTATGCAAGATCCTAATATTCAGCTTAAAGTTTGATTTAAAGGCTAGGTCCAAATGCAGTTTATTAACTCATGTAGGCAATGGTCAAAACTTGGGATGGCTGACGTGAAACTGATGTTTTGGCACTGTTGAGATCCTAAAGCGCAAGTGTTTCGAAACACTGCACCGAAGCATGATTCGAAACACCCAGGTCACGTGACTATGGTGGTTCGAACCACCAGGTCATGTGACTAAAGCAATTCAAAGTATCAGTCATTTCAGAAACATTTCAAGACCTGGCAAATCCGCGTTTGACTGACAGGGTTGGAAAAAACCTCTATCTCATGTAGCCTAATGGACCGTGTGCACAGAGTAACTTTGTTAGAAAAAATGGCCTGAGTTCAAATCCCGACTTGTACAAATAACCTGAAATTGTGACGATGTATTTTAATGTTACTTTTTATGACCAAAACATGACATATTTATTCATTCAAATGACCAATGTTTAAAAAAAACCATGTTACAAAAACAGAGCCTTTAAAAACAAACATCTATACCTGCATCACCCTGGAATCGAACCCATTATCTCAGCATGCTAGTCTGGAACTCTCACCGCATCACAAAATCACTTGAAGCCTCAACTCTACAACGTGGGGTTTAATACCTCAATCTGCTAAACTGTTTCTTTGCTGAAGCCGTCGCAGAGCAATACATGAAAATGACCACTACGTGTTACTGTACAGTACAGACAGGTTTCGAAACGTTTTGAAACTTCGACACATTTGTTTGACTGTTTCAGTGTTTCATGAAGCCTCGCTTTGCCCAACACTAGTCAAAACATGAACAAACAGTATCATGAAGAAAATCCAAAATCATCATCATGGTCACAGGCAAAGAGATCAATACAAGTTGCAAAACAACATAATCGAGAAACAAGGCAAGGGTCAGGAAATAAGGCAAGGATAGACATGAGAACGTTTTGTAATGCTACAGGATAACAAGACTCAGTGTGGTGTATAAAATAGTCCAGGATATCAGTCCATGGTGAGCTTCCAGCTGTCTGTACGTAATCAGTGGTGATCCGGAACTGGTGTGTGAGTAAGGTGACTGATGGGAAATGTGGTGCAGTTCGGTGGCAGAATTGTAGTTCAGTGATAGTGAGTGTTTTCAGCAAACTACAAGGGCTAGATCGCTGGTGATCGTGACAGAAGGTTAACTTAGTAAGGTAATTAAACAAGTCATTCATAAGGGGCTTATAAAAATTCCCAAGTAATTCATTTTCTTTTCAGCCCAGTCCCTTTATTAATCCGGGGTCGCCACAGTGGAATGAACCACCAACTTATCCAGCACATGTTTTACGCAGCGAATGCCCTTCCAGCTGCAACCCATCTCTGGGAAACATCCATACACACTCATACACTATGGACAATTTTAACCTACCCAATTCACCTGTACTGCATGTCTTTGGACTGTGGGAGAAACCGGAGCACCCGGAGGAAACCCACGCGAACGCAGGGAGAACAAGCAAACTCTATACAGAAACGCCAACTCACCCAGCCGAGGCTCGAACCAGCGACCTTCTTGCTGTGAGGCGACAGCACTACCTACTGCGCTACTGCGTTGCCTCAATAATAATAATAATAATTATTATTATTATTATTGTTATTATTATTATTATTAAAATAAATGTAAAAGTTTTTAAATGTATAAGTTGCTTTCTATTACTAAAATACTGTGAAAATTTTCCTGCTCTGTTAAACAATGCTCAGGAAATATTTGAAAAATACAGTATACACACAAAATATACAGTATATACAGAATTTTAAATTGTTATTTAAATAATTATTAACTTATTGCCTAGGATACTATCATTACAACCCTGTCGGAGAAAAACATAAGCATATTAAACCCTGACAAACTGTTTATACAATTCGTCAACTCCCCCTATATCATCAAATGAAACACACATTGCAAGAAATACTTTTAACTGCTAGAATTCTGCACTCTCAAAGCTGTCAATCAAATTTCATTGAAGTAAAAAAGAAGACACACTCGATCCCTGACTCAAACTAAGTTCATCCACCTTCCAATTCATCACAACATGTTCACCAGCATCTTCACCTGAATGACACTTTCACAAGTTCATCACACGCACGCACTTACCTTCCTCTTGACGAACTGGAAAGCGGAGCACTTCTTAAAGGAGAAACTCTGCTTCTCTGCATTATGGACCAGCCTAATGGCTTCTGTCCGGCCCGCACACTCTGCGGACCCCAGCGTGACGTCTTCCACCAGGAGAAAACAACACGCTTTAAAAAAACATAACAAATAGTCTTGCAACATCTAACATACGCCTGTGACTGTGCTCATACCTGTGCTGTTGTCCTCTCTGGTTCCAGCCTGTTATTATTATTATCAGCGCTGATGCTGCGAGTCTGTCCTGATGATGGTGATGCTGTTGGATTTCACAGCATATCCCTGCAGCTCTCTCACTATGTGTATATTAGAAAGAAAATGAGACGGACGGAGAAAGAGAGATGCTGCTAATGCTCTCAGTCTCTCCTTCCCTCCCTCTGTTTTCTGCAGCAGTGGATGATGCTCTCTCTATCGCAGCGTCTCTCTCCCTCTCTTGCTCTCTCCATCCCTCCTTCTCTCCGCTGCTCTGATTGTGTGAATGGAAGGATGGGGCGAAGGATGAATGAAGGCTGATGGATTGGATGGGTGTGTTTTAATGCTCTCGGAGGAACCGCTGCAGTGCTCGTCTGACTCACTCTCTGTGTTTCTCCTATACCTGTCCGCGTTTCCCTTGGTCAAGCATTGTTTGTGAATGAGCAAAGGGGTGAATGAGTCAACAGGTTCGTCATCTTGGATGGCGGAGAAAGGGGAAGGAAGATGATAATGATGATGACGATGATGGGGAGAATCGATTTTCCGATGTTAAAGATGTGATGATGAAGAGACGCATCGTCTGCTTGTCCTTCTGAGTCAGTTGTAAGAATATGAGGAGGCTGAGAACGTTTCAACACAATCAATGGAAGATTGAAGATGGATGATTTTTTTTGTGGTTTAAATATGTTGGTAAATAGTAAACTGAATAAATTGCTTAAATATGTTAATTTGTGAAATAAATATGAACGAACATTTAGGTTTTTTGGAATTACAATAAAATGCATTGATTGATTAAATCACAAACTGTATTAATAATGAATACAATTCACAAAATGCATTCCAGTACCATTTGTGAACAAGTATGGGTTTGATTACTAAAGAAATTAATGCATATATTAAATGTTTATGCAACTTTTAAGTCACTGGATCAAAAACAGGAGTGTAATTACAATATAATAATATTTTAAATAACCCTTGTGCACGGTTCAAATTTACTACCCTTTTGTTATGTTCGGGATGAAAACATCCACTGAATTAAACTGCTGAAAAAAAATGCATCAGATAAATATTTCTTTCAAATGTTTTTGGTTAATCAACCTAAGTCCTGAAAAAAGCTACCAAATTGCTCAGAAAATTACAAGATTTTAACTCTTTAATTGCCAAGTTCACAAATGATGTTACTGATGTGGTGAAAAAAACACACACACAAAATGACGAATATAAGATGTAATTGTGGAGTGTTTTTTTAACGTTTTATCACAGTCTTGGACAAATGAACGATTAGTAACAACATTGGCATTGATGCATTGTTAGATTTTCAATTTTTCTCCCTAATTTTCTTTTGGCCCTATTGACTTCCATTATAACCACATTTGATGGTGCATAAATACACAGTCTTTGTTTTTGTTTACTCCATGTAGTTCTGAGAGCTGAGATGTATATTTTGATTTTCTCAGACACATCAAGGTAAGTGTGTAAAGGTCACTCTCACACTCTCAGACACACATACACACACTTTATTCATTTTCTTTTCGGCTAAGTCCCTTTACACACACTTTAATTTGCTGTTATACTCCATTTAAAATCTAGAAACTAAGTTTTTTTTTTTTTTTTTTTGCACAGGCCTTTCTAAAGAGTTAATGGTCCCACCTGATTATCAACAGTAAAAATTACTAATTTGACCTCTTCCCAACAGAGAAAACCACCAACAATCAAAAATGCATGATTATATGGTGTCATGGTTTTTTAATTTAAAAAATGTGGTTATAATGGAAGTCAATGTGGCAAAAACAGCCACCAGCAGTAAATTAGGGAAAGAAAAATGAAAAATTAACCAAAATCAATGCATCAACTGGAATGTTGTTTCACATGTCCAAGACTTTAATAAGAGGTAAAAAAAATCCAGTCCCCAATTACATTTTATATTGAAAATACGCAATTTTGTGTGTTTTTTCCACCAAATCAGTGACATCTTTTATGAATTTGGCAATTAAATAGTTAAAATGCAGTAATTTTCTAAGCATTTCAGTAGTTTTGATCAGGACTGAGGTCAATTAACAGATTTGTGCAAAAAATATTGAAAAAAATATTTATGTGGATGCATTTTTACAGAAGTTTAAATTAGTGGATGTTTTAATCCCTAACAAAACAAAAGGTAGTAAATTTGCTCAGTGTATTGTTGAGTTTAAAAAATAAATAAATAAATCAAAAAAATTTCTCAAAATATGTGTCAGAGTAAGATCTGTCACCAAAAATCATTCTGTAAGCTGAGACACAGAAAATATTTTGGCCAAAATTACCCCAGAGTGGATGAAAACATCCCCAACAGCACACAAGTGTTAAGGCCTTTTAGGAATCTTCTCCTGTTGGAAAACACAAAACAAGGTATACTGAATAATGTTAGAAAACAAAACAGCCATTGATATCCACAATAGAAACAAAACATACTTTTGAAGTCGATGGCAATTTTATTTAATTATCCAGTACATCTTCCTTTGTGTCCAACAAAAGAAAGAAACTCAAACCGGTCTGGGGAAAAAAAGGGGATGATGAGTGAATTTTCGGGTGGACTATCTCTTTAACTAACAAAAGGTAGAATATTAAATTTAGAAAATGTTTAATTCATTTAAATTCAGTTCATCAAAAAGCTCAAATTAAAACAATAAAACTATAAACACATTCACAAACAAATAAAGTAAAATCACGAAAACACACGAGTAAAAATGTAAACAAATTCAAACTGTTATTGCAAATCTATAGGTTGTGTATATTTCATCCAACTTTATGTTGAAGCAATCATTTTTAAGAGAACAGGCTATTTAAAAAACACTGACTAAACTGTCAGGCATTAATTAATTAGATGAGTGAGTGAGTGTTATTTATGAACTGACAGTTTCAACTAGCCTGGCACTGTGTATTGTGACTAATTTTATTCATCTTGCAAACACAGCTGGCAGAAGAATTTAGTGAAATCACAGTGGTCATTTGCTTGATTAGTGTGGATGACAAAACCTGAGAAGCCCATATGACTCACAGCTCCAAACCAACATCAAAGATATCTGAATCTCATGCACACACACAAAAAGAAAAATATTTTCTTCTTTTTTTTCAGATGAAGAAAAGATAAAACGGCAGACAGAGGCAATTTCACAAATTATAGATAAGGAGAAAATGCATTTCCCATCTTGACTGTGAGAGTGGTCTGATTCAGTATAACAGACTGGATCCTTTCATTCAAGATCCAACCTGAGAATGAAAGAAAGAAAGAAAACCGTCTTTCATCCTGGACAAAAGAGGTATTCATTTTATGCATATCACTGATCTTGCTGTCTGCTCTGCCCAATAAAACCCAAAATGCCCTGCAAAGTGCAAGAAGCCACCAAAGAATAAACTGCTGTTGGAAAATAAGATTATTACATGCATTTCATAGCTGGCAATACTTCAGATTGAGTCTCATACAATATAACCAGCCCCTCCATGATATATGCACACAAAAAACAAGCATTTTCAAGCATCCAAAAGTCAGAGAATTAGGCAAAATTTCCTGGTCGATTGTGATATTTAGATTAACATTGTATAAAAACAATATATTGTTGAATACTGGGTGGACATTTGTAGATTTACAATAATGCATGCATTTGAGTAACACAATGACACACACATTCTGGGTTGACTGCCCATTAAAATGCAGATTTTAGAGTATGGGCTCGATTTTAACGATCTAAGCGCATGGCACAAAGGCAATAAGGTCGTCCGAATCCACTATTGCTATTTTAAGGACAGAAAAATACACTCTGTTCCTTGGTGCATGGTCTAACAGGGTTGTGCTTATTCTCTTCATGAGTTATGGGTGTGTTTTGAGCATAGCGTGAATTAAACCAATCAGAGTCTCATCTCCCATTCCCTTTAAGAGTCAGTTGCGTCCTGTGATGGCACATTTGCTATTTACATGGCGGACTTTGTAAGTGGAACGAGAAAACAGCTAAAGAGACCATCTGCAGCACAAGATTAAAGAATAAGCCTCCTCCATTCAGCTTCTTTACAGCACTTTCGTGGAGTAAGGAAACAGTGGAAACACACTCCACTGAAGACATCCATTAGTCTACACATTTAATTTCATTAGTTAAGCGCAAAGACTTGTTTCTCAACTATTTCTTAATCAGTTCTAATTTCCAGCAAATGAATAAATGAACAATAATAACGAAATGAGGTCAAAAAATATTATATCCAAACACACGTCCTATTCTTAAGCCCCATATGGTGATGCTTACATCTCCAAAACCCGACAGGTGGACAAATCTAAACTTGTTTTTATTAAAACAAATATAAATATGCATATAATAAACAATACTGCTACTAATAATAACATTATACAAATGCAAATTGTCATGAATAAACTGAAAAAGCCCCCAGAGATGAAGCATGAAGGCAATGTTTTTTATATTTATGTAGATTATGTTAATCCTTTATTTTTTTCATATGTAAAGATATTTGTGTATTGTAGTAAATCCTGTGTGTCTTAAGAAAAGTGTCATGAGTCTACAAAGTGGTGCAAAACATGAAAATTGCTGTTGCATTGGTCTGAAAACAGCAACAAATTTTGCAATATTGCACTGGGTGTACGATAGGGCCCTATACCTTTAATCATCAAAACCTCTGCAAAGACCAAATATCACTGCTACTGGATTGTACCTTTAATCAATTAAAAGTATACATATATTTAGAAATCAAAGCACAGTGTAGCAGAGGGCATTTATTATTTATAGAGTAGCTTATTCATCAGCTCACTGGCCAAACAGTCATATGAATTAAGTCTGTCAGGCACAAAGGGTAGAAGCCAAACAAACGCTGCTCAAGAAACATCTCTCTTTCTGTATGCAAAATAACTCGGCATTTTGACATAAACTAACACACAACGTCAATGTATTTAATGTCAATTATGATCAACTCTCATGAATCTCACTTCAAGGTATTATAGATTTCTGCATCGAATTAATATGAGGGTTGTACAACTCAAAAACGAATTTGTACTGTATCTTCTATTTGAGCCAAGTAAGATTGCAGAAAGCAAAAACATATGGTCTCAGTCTAACGATTTTAACTAAGGCCCAATCCAAATTCTATTTTTTACCCCTACCCCTTGGCCCTTGAAACAGAGTGTGAAGGAGACCGGCTTCAAATTTACCCCTAGGAAACGGAACAGCATACCTTGCTTCATATGAGATCAATGATGGCGACTGCTGTAGTTCTTCCAGTTGAGTTATTTTTGGTATTTATCTTCAGGATATCACTAAAGGCAATGATATTATGTTATCATAACGATATAATGTGGCAATAAGGTCGTAACTGTACTGTGGATTTTCATCGTGGCCATATTCATGTAAACTCATGAAAAAACAACATTAAAGTTACACCAGACACTGTAAAAAGCTCATTCCCAACCACTAGTTTTCTGACAGGGTATTCGAGTCTCATCGAGTGTCAAATGTGAAAGTATGTTGTGGGACTGCTATGCAGGAGTTATTATTACAGATTATAGATAGACAAATTTAGCATTTTTTATAATCCTTTTTTTAAAGCATGATTGTAAAAAATGAACGCGGTTATGAATATATTAAAACATAAGCTTGTTTGTTGTAAAAAATGTTGATGATGACAAAAAATACTAATTTGTGCATCTTCTGACTTCCGTGTGCAGCCATGCTGCCGTTGTAGATGGTGTATTTTGAGATTTTTTCTCACCCTTGGTTTCAAGTGTGGTCCTGAAAAATCTCTGTTTCAAATGCTATCTAGCTCTTCCCCTTAGCCTTATGCCTTCAGGTTAAAGAGAATTGGGACACCCCTACCCCTTCACATGAACGCACAAAACAAGGGGTAGTGGTAAGGGTAAGGGCTATAGGGTAGAATTGCGATTGGGCCCAAATCATCTTCAATAGAGGTGTTGAGTTTTGCTTCTTTACAGAGAAGGATCTGACATGTTGCCATGCACTCAAAAGTGATGCTTATAAGGCATCTTAAATGGTACTGTTTATAAAGGTAATATTTATGTATGTTTTTGATGTCCCATTTATTTATATAAACCTGGCTTTACATACAGGACTAACGCTTATTAGTTAAATTTGTGTATTTAAGTAGCTTCTATGAAAATGCAAAACAATGGCACTAATGTATTTTATAGATATTTCATTGCACGTTTTAGTTAAGACAGTTCAAACAAGCAATTTAATCTATAGGACTAGCCTTAAGCCTTGTCTGTGAAATCGGGAGATAGTGTTTGGGTTTAAGTTTAGTATTGGTTTGTTCGTATTAGCTATTTATTAGTAAGATCTAGCAACAATGATGAATCAATACATAATTTAGTTTCTGAATGCAATTATCACTCCCATAAATTTATCAACTGTGTGTCTAAAAAAAAAGGTGAACGGACAACCAAATTTAGCTGCATTGTGCTCCCTTTGAAATCTCATATCTTATTTAAGAATGTGGCCAAAATATTGCTAAGATCTCTACTGAAGCTCCTATAAGGCTTCTATACCTTATACAGAAAATAAAAAACTGAAAGTTTCAATTTGTTTTCTACTTAATATCATTGAATCAACTGAAATAGGAGATCACTTTCTATTATGTGGGGAATTATCTGTCTCTAGCTAATGGAAATGAAATAGACAGAATCATGACTAGTCATAGTTATTTCTAATAAAGGGTTCTGGAGATTAATGTTCCTGTTTCTCACATCATTTCACATAAATGTTGAGTCATGCTCTTCCATATCCGTGTGAAATAAAATTTGAGCTGTGCTTCATGTGAAATGAAACTTGAGCTGTGTTTTGTGAAAAAAGATTAGATTATTTGTTTGAGCCTTCAATATCCCAATCCAAAAACACCACAGGCAGCACGATACCAACAACATCATTTGCCCTCTTCTCTCCTCTACTTCCAAATGCTCAGCGCCTTTTCAAAGTTACTGTTGCTCTCGCACAAACACACACACACACATACACACATAAAAGAGAGAGCGTGAGCCTTATAAAATAAACATGATTCTCCGCTCATCTCTCTCTCTGTGCTACAGGGAAGCCGAGATATCTTTGGGGACGCAGTCTCTCTCTCTCTCTTCTTTTTTCTTCTTCTCTTCACCCTCTCAGAATAGCTTCTTTCCCTCACGTGTTGATGCTACTTCAGAGCCAAACAGAATAAGCTACACGTGAGAGTGTGAAATTTCACTTTAACAAACCTGATATGTGAAATGTATAACGTGAAATCAGGCCAGACGGGTGGGAGTACTGAATCAGAAAGATAGACTTACAGAATTATGAATTCAAAATAAAAGAGATGTACGACTTTGCTGCATTTTTGTTCAGAAATGTTTATAAGGTAGTGATGCAAATGGAAAGAGGGCCAGATTTACTGAAAACATGCACAAGCAGAAACCCCTGTTGGTGTCAAAAACTGCTGTCAGTATTTTATAGACATGCAGCAAAAATGAATATCGAAAATGTTTTTGTATCTGACCTTATTGCATATGCAACAGGATAGTCTCAAGTTTGCAGTATCACTTTACTGCCATTATTTGACGCCCAAAGTTGACCTATTGTTGGTTTAGCTCTATTCATTTATTCATCCTCATATCAGTCCAAACCCAAAGACATTTGATGATCTTCTGAACACGAGTAAAAATAAATGTCAATTTTTTTGTCAATGTCACTTGTATTTATATAGCACTATTCAACACAACCAGAGGTTGACCAATGTGCTGCACAGTACAAATCAAAACAGATAAAAAAAACAAATATAAATGTAAAATTATAGCTAAGTAAGAACCAGACAGCTTTGACTTACACACTATTTCTTTAAGCTGTGTAAAAGAAATTTGTTCAGACTGGCTAAAGACAGTAGAGCACACCGAACCAACAGAAGGATCAGAAACAGATGGTGAAATCCCCAGTCTAATATTTCTGATCTTATTATCTTATTAATAAAAAAAATTAGAGAAACTCATCACACCTTGTTTTTGACCCATCTGGGAGAACACCAACAGTTGGATTTACAACATTATTAAAAATGGTAAAAAGAGTTTTTGGTCTATGGTAATATGTGTCAATAATTGCCGCAAAATACCTTGATTTTGCTAATCTCATTTCCTTTTGAAATCTAAACAGTGAATCTTTTAGTATAAGGAAATTTGGAACTTATCCTTTTCCACTGACGCTCTGCTCTTCTGCTAATCTGCCTTAAATAGCGTATATTGTCATCAATCCAGGGCACTGATTTAGGTTTGGGTTTAAAAAAATCTAATAGGAGCCACTGAATCTAAAACATCCACACATGTGGAATTAAACTTGGACAGGAGCTCAGCTGCACTCAAGTCACATTGACTGAACCCTTTTACATGTAAATCTCTCGCTGACCCCCATGCATGCCTTTTTTAAAGTGACCATTATTTAAAACACGTATCTTCGAATTGTATCATGTGACAAACCACCGACCCCATTTGTCAAATATGTGAAAGAACATGTATTTTGTGGTTTAAACATCTTAGTAGTGATCATATCCCAGGTAGCAAAGAATTCTGGCCCAGATTTGGCATAAAGCTGGCACAGCAGGCATTCATTCCGCACTGGCATACAGCCTGTGGGCCAAACATGGCCCGGGTTTGGCAGAGGTGGCACCGTCTTTAAGGGGGCACACAAGACTTGGGCCAGATGTAAAATGTAGTATTTGGCCCAGTTGTTAATAATTGATATGTGGGCCATGTAAGTTTGGCTTATTTTGACCCACACTTAAAATACATTTTATTATTTTTGAATAAAGAAAAAAAATTCTACCAATCAGGTTGCTTTAAGAAAAAGCACGCCCATAGCATGGCTAAAGCACAATGCTTCATGGTGTAAAAAATCTGACTCAACCCAACTTCCACTCTAAATGGTGTGCTGATGCTCATTTCTCAAAAGGGTTGAATTATGAGAGAAAAGATAAGTCAACAGTTTGTTGTCTCTGCATTGTTTGATGTGACTACATCTTGGGCAAATGGTAGCAATTGTAGAATGGGGAAGGAGTATGTGGGAGAACCATCTCATAAATAGTGTGGAAACTGCATTAACATAGAGAGATAGAGAGAACAGCTGTGTCAACAGCCAAGGAGCAACTTCATTAACATCTAAAGGCAAGTCTAAAAGCAACATATAAAACAGTATAGAAGGTTTGAGTTTAAAAATGTTCAGGGTTCATTCTGAATCCAGGGTGCTGCTGTATACTTTGAGACTGCTATGCTGAATAATCATTTTCATTGATATATTTTACGTCGTCCTCATTTTTTCTTACAATGAATTTATCAATTTCATCGCTGTTGTGACACACCAACATATCTGGCCCAGTTCATGCCTAGTTATGGGTTATTAAATTGGCTGTAATTTGGTCCAGATATGGTCCATGTTTGGCCCTTGTCTGGAAGCTAGACTTGGTCCAGTCATGTACCGTAATTCACTGCGGCTAGTGGGCCATGCAAAAGCTAATTTTGTGGGCCAGAGCTGGGCCAGAGAAATTTTGCTATGTGCGATATTATTTGATCCATGATGGGTGCCACCATGTTAGACTACGCTGAAGTGGAGAAATTACAGCTGCTGGATTTACAACAGGTTAATTCTCCCATGAAAATAAGAGGCTGTTCAAGAAGAATAGCGATCTCTAGAAGAATAGAGTGAACATTCCAGTAACCTAAACTATCTGTATCTGATGTAAATAAATCACATATGTTGATTATGTTAAAATAATTATTATTGCAAATTCGTCAGAGGGTTCAATCAAATCTGAGTAGATTCAATTCTCTTTTGACAGTGTTTACCAAAAATGATGTTTTAAAACATTTGTAACAGATCAAAAAATAAATCCATGTGCATTAAGCAGTTTAATCCAATTCTTCTGAAAGACATGATTGCTTTATCTGATATCATTTAGACTTTTATTTACATATAAACAGTGTTTACCGTGAACAATGTTTACAGCATTCGGATTTAATCACAGAAGCTCACCATGCTTGCTTAACGTGTGAGAACCAATCAAGTTTATCCTTGCATTTCACGCTCCACATTAAAGCAACTGTAAGAACTAATGATGCCCATTCTCATGAGTCACTCATGCACTGTTATTCTTCTGTATATGTTTGCTGATCAATGTTTATATGTGAATATAAATCTGTTCATCCAATCAAGTGATCGTCTCTCTTCAGATGACTTGGATTAAACAGCTCAGTTCATGCGGATTATTTTTAATCTATCCATGATCCTTATAAAACGTCAGCATTTTGATTGGCTCCAGATTTTGGCTTGATACACACTTGAAGATTTTAAGCTCTATTTCTGGCCTGATTTGCACACTTCAATTATCAGATTTTTTTTTGCATAAATTCCTCTAAAGTCTGGTGTTGTCTTAATTATTTTACTGCTTGGAGTCTCGCCAATTACAATTCTCAATCACTCTTGGTTAGATAACCTCTTACTGGATATCCACAGCCAATGAGAGAAAGCAAACTTCACCAACTGGATGGTGGCATGTTTTTGTAGATAAATTTTGACAAATAATATCGACTTGTACTATGTCTAAAGCAGTGTTTCCCAACCCTGTTCCTGAAGGCACACCAACAGTACACATTTTCAACCTCTCCCTAATCAAACACACCTGAATCAACTTATCATGACATCAGAAGAGACTCCAACACCTGAAGTTAATGGGTCAGAAAAGGGAGACATCCAAATATGTACTGTTGGTGTGGCCTCCAGGAACAGGGTTGGGAAACACTGGTCTAAAGCATCATCTCAGTTAAAATTTCACTTACATTGTTTTATTCCGGGTTTGCCAAGAGAGCCAGATGATGACATCAATCATCTTTTATATTAGTTTTATATGAAAACCACATTTGATCATGCAATTTACGTGAGATTTTATGTCTGGTGAGTTGCAACTATGAAATCGTTACTATCGGCAAGTGTGTGTATTCTTGTGTATTCTTCTGGTGTGTATTCTTGCGGTCTGGATGAATAGTGTAGTGTGTGTGTGTTGGAAAATTAGAGAGTCAGATAGAGTTAAATAAAAAAAAAGTAAAACTAAATAAAAATATCAATAGTTATTAATATCAATAGTTAATTTCATAAATAAAATAAAATTAAAATAATCTACAAAAATGCCACACAAATCCTTCATGCAACACAAATTGATTAGAGTAACTTAATCGCTTTTACAATTTTAAGTGATTGAACATAAAACAATTAAGTTGTCTACCCAAAAGTGGGAGAAATTTGTTGATTCAGTTCAATTTAAATAAGTAGTTAAACAAGCTGCAAAAGTCATTTTTTGAGTTTGTAAGATTAAAATAATCCAAAAAGAATAAAATTCTAAAATGATTAAATAAGTCACTAAATGAGATAATAAGTACAATATGCACGATTACATATTTAAAATAATACAAATAAATACAAATTAGATTCGCATACTAGTTACATAGAAACTGCATACTAAAAATTTGACTAAATTAGAGATTGAAATATGTTGAAAGCCCCTGGTTTACTGCTTCCAGGGATTTTCACAGGGAGGACAGAAATTTTAATTTAACATTTCATTAGTGTCTCAAAATAAAGGAAAGTGTTGTTATGGTTTTGAAACCACATGAGGGTGAGTAAATGATAACAGAATGTTTCTTTTGGGGTGAACTAACCCTTTGGTTTCATTTGTGCTTGACATTCTGTGGAAGTTGGTGTGGGAGGAGGAACAGGAAATAGAGAAGAGAATTTTCTCCACTAGACATTGTTATTTTCACATTAATTTTAACTCAACTGCTCTTGGGTAATTGCGTTGGTGATTATGGAAATGAGGTGCCGCGTCATGTTCATTAGGGCTGCATGATATTGGAAAAATCTAACATTGCAATATTTCTTATTCTGTGATATACAGTATATTGCAATATGAATACAATTTCACTAGAGGAATTGGACATAAACTTGGAAAGAATTTAAAATTTTAGATTGATTGGGATAATTCTGTAGGGGAGTGCCTAAAATATTAAATATCAATCTACAAGCATAAGATAAATACAAATGAAATAAATAGTAGTGGCACTGTATTTAGGTATCCAGTAATTGAATAATCAAATGTAAAATAATACTGCATAGTCTTCGTTTTAAAACAATTCAATAAAATTGCTCGGTAATATATTTTTAAAAGTTGCAAACAGTACAGTTTCTTATGGCTTATTGCTTTTAAAAACTCTCACACAGGCCTCAAAAAACACTTCGAAATGATCGATTATAATCCGGACTCAACATTGCGTATACTCTGAATGTGCCTATTGCGAAATGATAATATTGCGATATCAATTCTGAAATTATATATTATGCAGCCCTAATGTTCATAAACCTCCACTTTATTATTACACAGCAAAAAGTAGAGATGCTCCGATCAATCGGCCGAATATCGGTATCGGCCGATAATCACATATATGACTCGATCAGTACTCGCCAATCTGGCCGATCTCATGAACCGATCGCAAGTGTTTGTTTACGAGTTTACAAGTGTGAGCGATTGCAGCTATAATACAGATGTGGAGCGACCTCAGTTTACAGTATGTTGCATCCATTGTATATTCAGGGTTTTGAGCTGCTTGAGCTGTTTTATTTAATATTTTCTGTAAAGCTGCTTCTGGTTATGACATGCTCACACCTAAACGGTTTTAAGAGATGTGTTTAAGGGATTATATGCTGCATCCTTAATTTATTCTCTTAGATAAGGAGAGATCTCCACTTAAGTATCATACTTAGAGGGAAAATGCGCTTTTGCATTATGAAGCTTGAATCGTTATTCAGTATCGACCGATCACCAAGATAAAGAATCGGTACTCCGTATCGGCTGCAAAAATCCTGATCGGAGCATCCTAGTAAAAAGCAATTAGTTACTATATGTAAAAAGTGAGTAAACCTGTTGTAATTTGGAACTGTTAAGTTGACTTATAATTATGCACATAGCTCTTTTAATTATGATTTTGAGTCAACAGTTTTCTCACTTTTATTACTCAAACATTGGCCTAAAAAACAGGTTTAATCACTTTTTTAAAAAGTCAAGTACACTAATGGATTTTTACAGTGTCACTGATCACTACTGGGATTGTGGAATTGCATTAATTTGAGTTGTTTAGTAAATCTGGTCCATATCTCTCAGACAGGGAGAAAAAGAAAAAGAGATGGCATGGATGAAAGGTTGACAGGTGGAGTGGGAGGAGTAGCTATGACTGATGCATTGGCTCAGTGTGTGTGTGTGTGTAGTATATAAATGGTTGCAATAGAAAGGATTCAAGGCTGTTGACAGGAAAGCAAATGAGAAATGTAATTTCTACCCCACAAATATCCGCCAATTTGAGCATGCATTGGCACCCCTCAAAATAGACAATACATACTGTTTAGCGCACCTAGCGTGATTAAACGGGCGGTATCTTTAGCTGAACAGCCAGTATGTGTCAGCGTGTCAGATTTTCAAGTATGATGAGTAATTAAGATCCTGAATCTCCCAGGATTCAGTGTTCCTCTGACTTGTGCGGTAAAAACGAGACGAGTGTGGGAGTGAAAGAGCTGAGACGCATCATGAGGCTTCGACTGGGGCATCTGTGAAAGCAATGTGTTTGTGTGTGTTTGACACTCACATATGCACACACACAAATTTTATTCTCACATTCTTTAAGGGTGTAAAGACTGACTTGCTGTTCCAAATACAGGGGTGCAAGACTTGACTCGATTTCTAAATTTCTCCTTTTGACAGGCTATGGTGACTTTTAAAAGGGCAGACTTAAAATGTTTCTTTAAATAATAAAATATTAAACTTGCAGTCAAGTAGGTAAGATATAGTATAGTATACTTAGGAGTTCTGCAATATACTAAGGGTATAGCAATACTAAAGACACATATAAATAGATTTCAGATTAGATTAGATTAGATTCAACTTTATTGCCATTACACATGTACATGTACAAGGCAACGAAATGCAGTTTAGGTCTAACCAGGAGTTATAATTTATAAAGTGCAATTTTAGAAAAACTATGGTGATATTTACAGATGGATATACTATGAACATTATATGGTTGTATTAACTCTGAACAGAGATTTACAACAGATGAATATATGTACAGGTTGCTATTAATAACTTGTACATATATTCATCTACTGTAAATCTCTAAATGTCTAAATTCAGAAACCCTTGTTATTAACAACCCGTTTTAAAAAGTAATCTGAATTATTCTACTCAATAAAGAACTAATCAGATTTTGTAACAATTTAGGACAAACTCATTTACTAAAATGAATTATACATACAACACTAAGAAAGGGCAGAAAGAATAAATTATAGTAAAATAAATCAGACTTTTCTAAAGGTTTATTCAAAGACTGGATAAGGATTCATTAGAATAAACCAGTTTTCTACCTATTACATAGAAGACCTAAATATAAACCAATCCACTAGAATGAATCCTATTATGCATCAGCAAAATATCTCTCAAACAAAAAAACCATTAGAATTAATTTTATCATGTAACATATGAAAAAAGGATTATCTGAACAAATTCGCTGTTATAAATCTGACTATTTTACAAACACTACCTGACAAAAGTCTTGTTGCTTATCCAAGTTTTAGGGACAACAAATAATAACTTGACTTCTAGTTGATCATTTGGTATCAGAAGTAGCTTATATGAAAGGCAAAGGGCTCTAGATTATGCCTATTTTACCAAAATAAAATAGGATCATGCCTTGAATTTTGATTATTTAATTAGGACAGTAAGGTCTGACTTTGCTCAGACAAAAGTCTTGTCACTTAACAGAAATACTGTACAGTATAGAATATAAAGTCATGGTGCAGTGGAAAAATAATTAATATTGTGTATGACTCCCATGAGCTTAGAGGACTGCATCCATACATCTCTGCAATGGCTCAAATAACTTCATAATAAACTCATCTAGAAATGGCAAGTAAAGGGTTCTTGCAGGAGTTCATCAAGATTCTTTGGATTCATCTTCAATGCCTCCTCCATCTTACCATCTGGAACCCAACACTGAACATGTTGTTTTTGATTATAATAATATAATCTAAAATTATATATATATATTCTCAGCAATTAAATATTCATTCATTCATTTTCTTTTCAGCTTAGTCCCTTTATTAATCCAGGGTTGCCACAGCGGAATGGACCGCCAACTTATCCAGCACATGTTTTATGCAGCGGATGCCCTTCCAGCTGCAACCCGTCTCTGGGAAACATCCATACACACTCACTCACACCACTACGGACAATTTAGCCATCCCAATTTACCTGTACCGCATGTCTTTAGACTGTGGGGGAAACCGGAGCACCCGCAGGAAGCCCACGCAAACGCAGGGAGAACATGCAAACTCCACACAGAAACGCCAACTGACCCAGCCGAGGTTCGACCCAGCGACCTTCTTGCTGTGAGGCAACAGCACTACCTACTGCGCCACTGCGTCACCCAGCAATTAAATAATAAACCTAAAATATATTGAAATATAAATACAGAATGAATAACATAAAAAAACAACAACAAATTACCCCCTCCCTCCAAATATCAATAAAAAATATATTTTAAAATAAATATTTAATATATTAGTATACATTATAAAAATTTATATTTACAAAATGCTATAATAATACTACACAACTACTAAAATAAAAACTTAAAGTTAAAATGTTTACTCATCCTATTTGATCCCACAAATGCAAGCATGTCCAAATATTTCCTGACATAATACTACATTCTTTACATTAGTGGCATGATTAGATGCCTTTTCCAAATATAAAAATCCATTGACACTCATTCAAAGCCATTTTGAAGAGAATTGGACAGGCTTAAATGTCAGCATATGCGTACAGCAGCTGTTTTATCTCAGTGAGCATCAGGAGGATTGTTTGTCTGACTTTCACATTCTCTGCACATGGACAGAATGATTGAGGGACAGACTGATTATGGCCTGACTGACACAACAACAGCCTGCATGAAATGAAGACCATGTGTGTTTGAGTGCATTTCATGCTGCAGACCGTGAAAGTGACCATGTCAAATATGACATGAGGTAAAGACACAGACATATGCTGCAGCACAGTCCTTACCTTCTCTTATCTGTCCTTTTCTCTCTCTCTCACTCTCTCTCTCTCTCTCTCTCTCTCTCTCTCATACACACACTTGCCTGTCAGGGCATGTGTATGTCTTTTGTAAATCCCTAAACTGCTCAGCATTTCGGAAAAGGTCAAAGAACAAGATAAGACAGAAAGAAGGAAGGAAGGAAGGAAACTATGACTGATTTTAAGCAGGAGGGATATTGCGAGGAGAATCCCATTACTTTGGTATAGTCCATATTAAGCTTTTCACAGTTTAGCTTTAATGTCATATTGAAAAATGCATCTAGGATTTTCCACTCTTCAACTGTCATTGTCTCAGTTTAGATTATAATTAATATCACACAAAACTTCATTCATTGGATTCAAAAATAGTATATTTAAGCTTGATTAATTATTTTTAAGCTAAATATATTTAAGCTAAATTAATTTAATTTAAATAACTAATTTCTTTAAAAGACTATTTATGAAATCAGTGTTTGCATTTCAAGTACTTCACACTAAAACCACTCATTTAACTGGTTTGATTATTAGTTAAATACATATAGTTGATATCTGTAAACTTGAGTAAAAAAATATAATATTTTACTAATTAAATATTATTTACTTATAATATATTTATCAAATTTATCCTCTTGGCTCCTAATGATACACTGAGGTCTAAGAAATTAAAACATTATTACAAATAAAACTGAGTAAAAATGCCAAGCTAAATGGATGAAACTAATGTTATAAGTCAAAACTATGTTATAAGCTTTTTATAAGGCTAATATAAAATATAAGTTACATTAGAAGTCAAAGATATGTTAAAACAACGATGCTGTTTAAGGAGATTTATGCTTAAAAACAAGCAGAAGCATTGGCAGTATAAGATGTGTTCAACTCAAGCTGGACAGATTGTATTTACAAGTTGAATTGATATGAATTCCACCGTATAGTCATAAACAGGAAACACTTAAAGGTGCAGTACGTAGGTTTGACATCCAGTGGTTGAACTAGGTATTGCACTCTTTGATTAAAACACACACTTTCACTTGGCTCCTCCACTGACGAGTCAACGCAACAGCAGGTTGCCAGATTGACGTGAGTGTGCCTGGCTATCGAGCCTAAGGCTGATTTGAAACCGTTTTCTAACTAAAAAGAAACAGCACGCGATAGAAGAAATATTTTCCATACAGTTTTTGTCCTAACCAACACCTGAAATTTCTATTGTAGAAATGGCTACTATTTCTCACAGGTGAACAACAGGATAAACTGATCACCTCAGGTACACCTCATGTGCTTTATTCAGAGTTAAATGCTAATAATGTGAGTTTTGATACCATTTACATGACATTTATTTCCATACTACTGAAAGCAGATAGTTCACCTCAGATCTTGAAAATAAAATAAACTGTTTAAAATTGAACTTCAGAACTGTGACTCAGTGTAAACCAACATATATAAGGTGATTCAGCATTTACATTTATATTGTTAAAGTGTAATATGTATAAATTAAATTGTAAACCTTAACATTTCACTGAAGTGCAGTGAGTGCACTATTCTGTGCTTCTGAATATCAGTATTTAAATTTTTACTGTATTTTGTTTGGGGCAAACAACCAAATTGCTTATCACTCTCATCACGTAGCATGCTGTTAGGACACGCGGTTACAATGTAACCTGCTCACCTAATGTTTACGCTCATAATATTTATATTATTTGCTAATTAATAATCACCTCATGTGGAACTCTGAATCTGCGGCTCATTTCGGAGTCTGCTACTATCCACCGGAGCTCGCATTTTGGTCAAGGGCACATGCTTTGAGAGCCTTCCTGACTGAATGAATAAAAGACGTGGTTTTCCACCAAAGCAACCCAGGGTGCTGAAATATTATTGGCTAAACTGGCATTGGGCCGATTAAAGAGACCAAAACAGAGACAGATAGTCCAGCACGTAACACACATTTTCAAAACAGAATATCTGACTTTAGCATTGTTTTTCAGATAAACAAGTATGTTCACTTGGCATGTTTCTTAAATATCTGGCAACATATTATGGCATTTTTATGCTTTGAAAAGTCAAAAACTTACATACAGCACACTTAAAGAAGAGTTATTGAGAAAACATTCCATATGCGACGGTGGTAAATTACTTGAAATGACCAGTAAATTACCATCTTGCACCAAGTAATTTTGATATTTACATTCCAGGAGGACTTTAACACACCAACAGTTCTCTGGTTTCCATCCATTATTGGGTCAGCTATTTCTTTAATATCTGTTGCAACTTTACTATTTTTCTTACAGATTTTTACTGTAAACATGCCAGAACTTTGAAATGTGATTTGCACGCAGTATACAGCGAATGTGCAACTTTTTGTAAACTAGATAACAGCAGTTGACTGTAAGAGGATTGCAGCTGGACTCGTTTCAACGCTCATTTGTGGAAATACATCCACTGGCTTATGACTGATGACAAGGAGTCACTCACAACCCAGACAAGACCGTACAAAGGGAATATTTAACCAAGATAGAAAGGCAGAGAGAGAGAGAGAGAGAGAGAGAGAGAGAGAGAGAGAGAGAGAGAGAGAGGAGAGAGAGAGAGAGAGAGAGAGAGAGAGAGAGAGAGAGAGAGAGAGAGAGAGAGAGATGAGTCAGAGAGATGAAAACAATAAATTTGAGACAGAGCAGAAAGGACGGCTTGTGTTAAAGTGAATTGGATATGAGCAGAGATCCCAAAGGACCCGGCCTGGATTCTCACTACCGAAAAAAAAGAGAAACACACCTCAGTCTCGCAGCTGATTGGTCCAAAGTCACTCTAAATCAGCCGTTCCACAGGCGGCCTTTTCATGAAAAAGGGCTAAACTGTCCAATAATGAGAACAGTTAATGGTAATGTTAATGGCATAATGAATGACAGAGGTGAACATCTTTTCGACAACTCTCTCGCTTTTTCTCGCACAGGCACGTCGTTCTTGCAGTTCCTTGAAACCTGTCAGATCTGTAGATTTTAAAGCCTGAAGTGGGATTTTAACCTACTTTCTCTTCCCTGCAGTTTTGTGGCATCAGGTTAAGAATGCAGAGGATATTACACACACACACACAGACCCTTCATTGTTTCCTGAAGGCTTAGTGGTCAATCATTGTCCAGTGTGTGGAATGCCATTGTACAACCTTACATAAGTCAAGAAAGTCTTCCTGGCATTAAAGCCAGTGCTGATAACATTCCACTGCCCTTCAAAATGACCTTCAACACACACACACACACACACACACACACACACACACACACACACAGACTTCTGCTCTTTTATGATCTAACATCCATCTTTGGCTTACAAAGATATGAGGATGCTTGAGCATGATTGGAATGTGTGTTTGAATGGATTTGATTGAGTGTGCATGTGTTTTTATATGCAATGCACTAGGGGTGGGAATCACAGGTAAGCTCACGATATGATATTATCATGATATTTTGCCTACGATAATGATATAACGAAATCATCGATTCTGCAATATAGGATAAGAAAACCACAATTTATTACAATATTTATAAATGAAAGGAGACAAAACGCATTAAAAGAAGATGTATTTCTTTTATTAACAGCACGTTTTAGATAGAAAAGAGTAAGGGTTTTTTCCGGCTACAGAACAAACCACTGTTGTTCAATGACTTGCCTAATAACCTAATTAATTAATTAATAAAGCCCTTAAATTGCAAATACTAGTATTTTGCAAAACGATACAAAATATTAAGTACTGTCATCATGGCAAAGACAAAAGCAATTACTTTATAGAAATGAGTTATTAAAACTATTATGTTTAAAAAGGTGTTGATTCTTCTTTCTAATAAACAGCACTTAGGAAATATTTGAAAAAGAATAAATTTGTTTTCAAGTCTACAGTATATTTTATTTTCATAAGAAGGCTTGCTTTTTTATCTTATAAACAGACATTCACCAAAACGATGACAACAAACCACACTAAAACAGAACAGCAAAACACTCTAGCTTAAAAAATAGAGATAAATGAACTACACTAAAACTCATCTTATAGCCATTTAGATGTAAACATGTCATGGTCAGAAGCAGCTTTACAGAAAAAAAAATAAAACAAATAAAAAAACATTTAGAAAAATTACTAACAATGCAATTTGGAAACACTGCAAATTATGGAAGAAGACATATTAAACATGTCTCAATGGAGAAAACAATTGCAGTGCATATTTGATGCATAGGAAGTTAAAATGCACACCTATAAATCCATTACTTCTTTACTAAAAGGAAACAGGCCTTTAAACTACAGTTTATTGCAATAATTATATTAAAAGAAGTTATATTAAATATTCATGTTAAAAAATTTATTTTTTTAATGTTTTATTTACAGAATTTTCCAGCCAGGTTTAAGTGAACTTGCAATATTGTCAAAAACACAGATGTTCTTTCAGTTCTTATATATAAAAGTAACTAAATACAAGCAAAACCATTCAAACATTTTGCTCATTTCAAACTAACACAAACACTTGTGATCGGTTCATGAGATTGACCAGATCAGCGAGTACTGATCAAGTCATGAAATGTTATTATCGGCCGATATCGATCTCCGGCCGATTGATCAGAGCATCTCTGCCACCAACACAATATTAAAAACACTTTATGCTCCAATAAAAATACACAGGCCTGTACAGTGTAGCATTAAAGAGCACATTACACTAGTTTAAGGCAGCAAGAAAAACCTCTATTTTAAACACTGTTAAATATAAATCAGCAAAATTTGCAGGTCTCTCTCCTCTCTTGCTCCTCCATCCCTCCTCCTCCTCCTCTCCGCTGCTCTGATTGTGTGAATGGAAGGATGGGGCGAAGGATGAATGAAGGCTTGATGGATTGGAATGGGTTTGTTTTAATGCTCTCGGAGGGAAACCGCTGCAGTGCTCGTCTGACTCACTCTCTGTGTTTCTCCTATACCTGTCCGCGTTTCCTGGTCAAGCATTGTTTGTGAATGAGCAAAGGGGTGAATGAGTCAACAGGTTCGTCATCTTGGATGGCGGAGAAAGGGGAAGGAAGATGATAATGATGATGACGATGATGGGGAGAATCGATTTTTCCGATGTTAAAGATGTGATGATGAGAGACGCATCGTCTGCTTGTCCTTCTGAGTCAGTTGTAAGAATATGAGGAGGCTGAGAACGTTTCAACACAATCAATGGAAGATTGAAGATGGATGATTTTTTTTGTGGTTTAAATATGTTGGTAAATAGTAAACTGAATAAATTGCTTAAATATGTTAATTTGTGAAATAAATATGAACGAACATTTAGGTTTTTTGGAATTACAATAAATGCATTGATTGATTAAATCACAAACTGTATTAATAATGAATACAATTCACAAAATGCATTCCAGTACCATTTGTGAACAAGTATGGGTTTTGATTACTAAAGAAATTAATGCATATATTAAATGTTTATGCCAACTTTTAAGTCACTGGATCAAAAACAGGAGTGTAATTACAATATAATAATATTTTTAAATAACCCTGTGCACGGTTCAAATTTACTACCCTTTTGTTATGTTCGGGATGAAAACATCCACTGAATTAAACTGCTGAAAAAATGCATCAGATAACTATTTCTTTCAAATGTTTTTGGTTAATCAACCTAAGTCCTGAAAAAAGCTACCAAATTGCTCAGAAAATTACAAGATTTTAACTCTTTAATTGCCAAGTTCACAAATGATGTTACTGATGTGGTGAAAAAAACACACACACAAAATGACGAATATAAGATGTAATTGTGGAGTGTTTTTTTTAACGTTTTATCACAGTCTTGGACAAATGAACGATTAGTAACAACATTGGCATTGATGCATTGTTAGATTTTCAATTTTTCTCCCTAATTTTCTTTTGGCCCTATTGACTTCCATTATAACCACATTTGATGGTGCATAAATACACAGTCTTTGTTTTTGTTTACTCCATGTAGTTCTGAGAGCTGAGATGTATATTTTGATTTTCTCAGACACATCAAGGTAAGTGTGTAAAGGTCACTCTCACACTCTCAGACACACATACACACACTTTATTCATTTTTCTTTCGGCTAAGTCCCTTTACACACACTTTAATTTTGCTGTTATACTCCATTAAAATCTAGAAACTAAGTTTTTTTTTTTTTTTTTTTTGCACAGGCCTTTCTAAAGAGTTAATGGTCCCACCTGATTATCAACAGTAAAAATTACTAATTTGACCTCTTCCCAACAGAGAAAACCACCAACCAATCAAAATGCATGATTATATGGGTGTCATGGTTTTTTTAATTTAAAAAATGTGGTTATAATGGAAGTCAATGTGGCAAAAAACAGCCACCAGCAGTAATTAGGGAAAGAAAAATGAAAAATTAACCAAAATCAATGCGATCAACTGGAATGTTGTTTCACAGTCCAAGACTTTAATAAGAGGTAAAAAAATCCAGTCCCCAATTACACTTTTATATTGAAAATACGCAATTTTGGTGTTTTTTTCCACCAAATCAGTGACATCTTTTATGAATTTGGCAATTAAATAGTTAAAATGCAGTAATTTTCTAAGCATTTCAGTAGTTTTGATCAGGACTGAGGTCAATTAACAGATTTGTGCAAAAAAATATTGAAAAAAATATTTATGTGGATGCATTTTTACAGAAGTTTAAATTAGTGGATGTTTTAATCCCTAACAAAACAAAAGGTAGTAAATTTGCTCAGTGTATTGTTGAGTTTAAAAATAAATAAATAAATCAAAAAAATTTCTCAAAATATGTGTCAGAGTAAGATCTGTCCACCAAAAATCATTCTGTAAGCTGAGACACAGAAAATATTTTGGCCAAAATTACCCCAGAGTGGATGAAAACATCCCCAACAGCACACAAGTGTTAAGGCCTTTTAGGAATCTTCTCCTGTTGGAAAACACAAACAAGGTATACTGAATAATGTTAGAAAACAAACAGCCATTGATATCCACAATAGAAACAAAACATACTTTTGAAGTCGATGGCAATTTTATTTAATTATCCAGTACATCTTCCTTGTGTCCAACAAAGAAAGAAACTCAAACCGGTCTGGGGAAAAAAAGGGGATGATGAGTGAATTTCGGGTGGACTCTCTCTTTAACTAACAAAAGGTAGAATATTAAATTTAGAAAATGTTTAATTCATTTAAATTCAGTTCATCAAAAAGCTCAAATTAAAACAATAAAACTATAAACACATTCACAAACAAATAAAGTAAAATCACGAAAACACACGAGTAAAAATGTAAACAAATTCAAACTGTTATTGCAAATCTATAGGTTGTGTATATTTCATCCAACTTTATGTTGAAGCAATCATTTTTAAGAGAACAGGCTATTTAAAAAACACTGACTAAACTGTCAGGCATTAATTAATTAGATGAGTGAGTGAGTGTTATTTATGAACTGACAGTTTTCAACTAGCCTGGCACTGTGTATTGTGACTAATTTTATTCATCTGCAAACACAGCTGGCAGAAGAATTTAGTGAAATCACAGTGGTCATTTGCTTGATTAGTGTGGATGGACAAAACCTGAGAAGCCCATATGACTCACAGCTCCAAACCAACATCAAAGATATCTGAATCTCATGCACACACACAAAAGAAAAATATTTCTTCTTCTTTTTTTCAGATGAAGAAAAGATAAAACGGCAGACAGAGGCAATTTCACAAATTATAGATAAGGAGAAATGCATTTCCCATCTTGACTGTGAGAGTGGTCTGATTCAGTATAACAGACTGGATCCTTTCATTCAAGATCCAACCTGAGAATGAAAGAAAGAAAGAAAACCGTCTTTCATCCTGGACAAAAGAGGTATTCATTTTATGCATATCACTGATCTTGCTGTCTGCTCTGCCCAATAAAACCCCAAAATGCCCTGCAAAGTGCAAGAAGCCACCAAAGAATAAACTGCTGTTGGAAAATAAGATTATTACATGCATTTCATAGCTGGCAATACTTCAGATTGAGTCTCATACAATATAACCAGCCCCTCCATGATATATGCACACAAAAAACAAGCATTTTCAAGCATCCAAAAGTCAGAGAATTAGGCAAAATTTCCTGGTCGATTGTGATATTTAGATTAACATTGTATAAAAACAATATATTGTTGAATACTGGGTGGACATTTGTAGATTTACAATAATGCATGCATTTGAGTAACACAATGACACACACATTCTGGGTTGACTGCCCATTAAAATGCAGATTTTAGAGTATGGGCTCGATTTTAACGATCTAAGCGCATGGCACAAAGGCAATAAGGTCGTCCGAATCCACTATTGCTATTTTAAGGACAGAAAAATACACTCTGTTCCTTGGTGCATGGTCTAACAGGGTTGTGCTTATTCTCTTCATGAGTTATGGGTGTGTTTTGAGCATAGCGTGAATTAAACCAATCAGAGTCTCATCTCCCATTCCCTTTAAGAGTCAGTTGCGTCCTGTGATGGCACATTTGCTATTTACATGGCGGACTTTGTAAGTGGAACGAGAAAACAGCTAAAGAGACCATCTGCCAGCACAAGATTAAAGAATAAGCCTCCTCCATTCAGCTTCTTTACAGCACTTTCGTGGAGTAAGGAAACAGTGGAAACACACTCCACTGAAGACATCCATTAGTCTACACATTTAATTTCATTAGTTAAGCGCAAAGACTTGTTTCTCAACTATTTCTTAATCAGTTCTAATTTCCAGCAAATGAATAACATGAACAATAATAACGAAATGAGGTCAAAAAATATTATATCCAAACACACGTCCTATTCTTAAGCCCCCATATGGTGATGCTTACATCTCCAAAACCCGACAGGTGGACAAATCTAAACTTGTTTTTATTAAAACAAATATAAATATGCATATAATAAACAATACTGCTACTAATAATAACATTATACAAATGCAAATTGTCATGAATAAACTGAAAAAGCCCCCAGAGATGAAGCATGAAGGCAATGTTTTTTATATTTATGTAGATTATGTTAATCCTTTATTTTTTTCATATGTAAAGATATTTGTGTATTGTAGTAAATCCTGTGTGTCTTAAGAAAAGTGTCATGAGTCTACAAAGTGGTGCAAACATGAAATTGCTGTTGCATTGGTCTGAAAACAGCAACAAATTTTGCAATATTGCACTGGGTGTACGATAGGGCCCTATACCTTTAATCATCAAAACCTCTGCAAAGACCAATATCACTGCTACTGGATTGTACCTTTAATCAATTAAAAGTATACATATATTTAGAAATCAAAGCACAGTGTAGCAGAGGGCATTTATTATTTATAGAGTAGCTTATTCATCAGCTCACTGGCCAAACAGTCATATGAATTAAGTCTGTCAGGCACAAAGGGTAGAAGCCAAACAAACGCTGCTCAAGAAACATCTCTCTTTCTGTATGCAAAATAACTCGGCATTTTGACATAAACTAACACACAACGTCAATGTATTTAATGTCAATTATGATCAACTCTCATGAATCTCACTTCAAGGTATTATAGATTTCTGCATCGAATTAATATGAGGGTTGTACAACTCAAAAACGAATTTGTACTGTATCTTCTATTTGAGCCAAGTAAGATTGCAGAAAGCAAAAACATATGGTCTCAGTCTACGATTTTAACTAAGGCCCAATCCAAATTCTATTTTTTTACCCCTACCCCTTGGCCCTTGAAACAGAGTGTGAAGGAGACCGGCTTCAAATTTACCCCTAGGAAACGGAACAGCATACCTTGCTTCATATGAGATCAATGATGGCGACTGCTGTAGTTCTTCCAGTTGAGTTATTTTTTGGTATTTATCTTCAGGATATCACTAAAGGCAATGATATTATGTTATCATAACGATATAATGTGGCAATAAGGTCGTAACTGTACTGTGGATTTTCATCGTGGCCATATTCATGTAAACTCATGAAAAAACAACATTAAAGTTACACCAGACACTGTAAAAAGCTCATTCCCAACCACTAGTTTTCTGACAGGGTATTCGAGTCTCATCGAGTGTCAAATGTGAAAGTATGTTGTGGGACTGCTATGCAGGAGTTATTATTACAGATTATAGATAGACAAATTTAGCATTTTTTATAATCCTTTTTTTAAAGCATGATTGTAAAAAATGAACGCGGTTATGAATATATTAAAACATAAGCTTGTTTGTTGTAAAAATGTTGATGATGACAAAAAATACTAATTTGTGCATCTTCTGACTTCCGTGTGCAGCCATGCTGCCGTTGTAGATGGTGTATTTTGAGATTTTTTCTCACCCTTGGTTTCAAGTGTGGTCCTGAAAAATCTCTGTTTCAAATGCTATCTAGCTCTTCCCCTTAGCCTTATGCCTTCAGGTTAAAGAGAATTGGGACACCCCTACCCCTTCACATGAACGCACAAAACAAGGGGTAGTGGTAAGGGTAAGGGCTATAGGGTAGAATTGCGATTGGGCCCAAATCATCTTCAATAGAGGTGTTGAGTTTTGCTTCTTTACAGAGAAGGATCTGACATGTTGCCATGCACTCAAAAGTGATGCTTATAAGGCATCTTAAATGGTACTGTTTATAAAGGTAATATTTATGTATGTTTTTGATGTCCCATTTATTTATATAAACCTGGCTTTACATACAGGACTAACGCTTATTAGTTAAATTTGTGTATTTAAGTAGCTTCTATGAAAATGCAAAACAATGGCACTAATGTATTTTATAGATATTTCATTGCACGTTTTAGTTAAGACAGTTCAAACAAGCAATTTATCTATAGGACTAGCCTTAAGCCTTGTCTGTGAAATCGGGAGATAGTGTTTGGGTTTAAGTTTAGTATTGGTTTGTTCGTATTAGCTATTTATTAGTAAGATCTAGCAACAATGATGAATCAATACATAATTTAGTTTCTGAATGCAATTATCACTCCCATAAATTATCAACTGTGTGTCTAAAAAAAAAGGTGAACGGACAACCAAATTTAGCTGCATTGTGCTCCCTTTGAAATCTCATATCTTATTTAAGAATGTGGCCAAAATATTGCTAAGATCTCTACTGAAGCTCCTATAAGGCTTCTATACCTTATACAGAAAATAAAAACTGAAAGTTTCAATTTGTTTTCTACTTAATATCATTGAATCAACTGAAATAGGAGATCACTTTCTATTATGTGGGGAATTATCTGTCTCTAGCTAATGGAAATGAAATAGACAGAATCATGACTAGTCATAGTTATTTCTAATAAAGGGTTCTGGAGATTAATGTTCCTGTTTCTCACATCATTTCACATAAATGTTGAGTCATGCTCTTCCATATCCGTGTGAAATAAAATTTGAGCTGTGCTTCATGTGAAATGAAACTTGAGCTGTGTTTTGTGAAAAAAGATTAGATTATTTGTTTGAGCCTTCAATATCCCAATCCAAAAACACCACAGGCAGCACGATACCAACAACATCATTTGCCCTCTTCTCTCCTCTACTTCCAAATGCTCAGCGCCTTTTCAAAGTTACTGTTGCTCTCGCACAAACACACACACACACATACACACATAAAAGAGAGAGCGTGAGCCTTATAAAATAAACATGATTCTCCGCTCATCTCTCTCTCTGTGCTACAGGGAAGCCGAGATATCTTTGGGGACGCAGTCTCTCTCTCTCTCTTCTTTTTCTTCTTCTCTTCACCCTCTCAGAATAGCTTCTTTCCCTCACGTGTTGATGCTACTTCAGAGCCAAACAGAATAAGCTACACGTGAGAGTGTGAAATTTCACTTTAACAAACCTGATATGTGAAATGTATAACGTGAAATCAGGCCAGACGGGTGGGAGTACTGAATCAGAAAGATAGACTTACAGAATTATGAATTCAAAATAAAAGAGATGTACGACTTTGCTGCATTTTTGTTCAGAAATGTTTATAAGGTAGTGATGCAAATGGAAAGAGGGCCAGATTTACTGAAAACATGCACAAGCAGAAACCCCTGTTGGTGTCAAAAACTGCTGTCAGTATTTTATAGACATGCAGCAAAAATGAATATCGAAAATGTTTTTGTATCTGACCTTATTGCATATGCAACAGGATAGTCTCAAGTTTGCAGTATCACTTTACTGCCATTATTTGACGCCCAAAGTTGACCTATTGTTGGTTAGCTCTATTCATTTATTCATCCTCATATCAGTCCAAACCCAAAGACATTTGATGATCTTCTGAACACGAGTAAAATAAATGTCAATTTTTTGTCAATGTCACTTGTATTTATATAGCACTATTCAACACAACCAGAGGTTGACCAATGTGCTGCACAGTACAAATCAAAACAGATAAAAAAAACAAATATAAATGTAAAATTATAGCTAAGTAAGAACCAGACAGCTTTGACTTACACACTATTTCTTTAAGCTGTGTAAAGAAATTTGTTCAGACTGGCTAAAGACAGTAGAGCACACCGAACCAACAGAAGGATCAGAAACAGATGGTGAAATCCCCAGTCTAATATTTCTGATCTTATTATCTTATTAATAAAAAAAATTAGAGAAACTCATCACACCTTGTTTTTGACCCATCTGGGAGAACACCAACAGTTGGATTTACAACATTATTAAAAATGGTAAAAAGAGTTTTTGGTCTATGGTAATATGTGTCAATAATTGCCGCAAAATACCTTGATTTTGCTAATCTCATTTCCTTTTGAAATCTAAACAGTGAATCTTTTAGTATAAGGAAATTTGGAACTTATCCTTTTCCACTGACGCTCTGCTCTTCTGCTAATCTGCCTTAAATAGCGTATATTGTCATCAATCCAGGGCACTGATTTAGGTTTGGGTTTAAAAAATCTAATAGGAGCCACTGAATCTAAAACATCCACACATGTGGAATTAAACTTGGACAGGAGCTCAGCTGCACTCAAGTCACATTGACTGAACCCTTTTACATGTAAATCTCTCGCTGACCCCCATGCATGCCTTTTTTAAAGTGACCATTATTTAAAACACGTATCTTCGAATTGTATCATGTGACAAACCACCGACCCCATTTGTCAAATATGTGAAAGAACATGTATTTTGTGGTTTAAACATCTTAGTAGTGATCATATCCCAGGTAGCAAAGAATTCTGGCCCAGATTTGGCATAAAGCTGGCACAGCAGGCATTCATTCCGCACTGGCATACAGCCTGTGGGCCAAACATGGCCCGGGTTTGGCAGAGGTGGCACCGTCTTTAAGGGGGCACACAAGACTTGGGCCAGATGTAAAATGTAGTATTTGGCCCAGTTGTTAATAATTGATATGTGGGCCATGTAAGTTTGGCTTATTTTGACCCACACTTAAAATACATTTTTATTATTTTTGAATAAAGAAAAAAAATTCTACCAATCAGGTTGCTTTAAGAAAAAGCACGCCCATAGCATGGCTAAAGCACAATGCTTCATGGTGTAAAAAATCTGACTCAACCCAACTTCCACTCTAAATGGTGTGCTGATGCTCATTTCTCAAAAGGGTTGAATTATGAGAGAAAAGATAAGTCAACAGTTTGTTGTCTCTGCATTGTTTGATGTGACTACATCTTGGGCAAATGGTAGCAATTGTAGAATGGGGAAGGAGTATGTGGGAGAACCATCTCATAAATAGTGTGGAAACTGCATTAACATAGAGAGATAGAGAGAACAGCTGTGTCAACAGCCAAGGAGCAACTTCATTAACATCTAAAGGCAAGTCTAAAAGCAACATATAAAACAGTATAGAAGGTTTGAGTTTAAAAATGTTCAGGGTTCATTCTGAATCCAGGGTGCTGCTGTATACTTTGAGACTGCTATGCTGAATAATCATTTTCATTGATATATTTTACGTCGTCCTCATTTTTTTCTTACAATGAATTTATCAATTTCATCGCTGTTGTGACACACCAACATATCTGGCCCAGTTCATGCCTAGTTATGGGTTATTAAATTGGCTGTAATTTGGTCCAGATATGGTCCATGTTTGGCCCTTGTCTGGAAGCTAGACTTGGTCCAGTCATGTACCGTAATTCACTGCGGCTAGTGGGCCATGCAAAAGCTAATTTTGTGGGCCAGAGCTGGGCCAGAGAAATTTTGCTATGTGCGATATTATTTGATCCATGATGGGTGCCACCATGTTAGACTACGCTGAAGTGGAGAAATTACAGCTGCTGGATTTACAACAGGTTAATTCTCCCATGAAAATAAGAGGCTGTTCAAGAAGAATAGCGATCTCTAGAAGAATAGAGTGAACATTCCAGTAACCTAAACTATCTGTATCTGATGTAAATAAATCACATATGTTGATTATGTTAAAATAATTATTATTGCAAATTCGTCAGAGGGTTCAATCAAATCTGAGTAGATTCAATTTCTCTTTTGACAGTGTTTACCAAAAATGATGTTTTAAAACATTTGTAACAGATCAAAAAATAAATCCATGTGCATTAAGCAGTTTAATCCAATTCTTCTGAAAAGACATGATTGCTTTATCTGATATCATTTAGACTTTTATTTACATATAAACAGTGTTTACCGTGAACAATGTTTACAGCATTCGGATTTAATCACAGAAGCTCACCATGCTTGCTTAACGTGTGAGAACCAATCAAGTTTATCCTTGCATTTCACGCTCCACATTAAAGCAACTGTAAGAACTAATGATGCCCATTCTCATGAGTCACTCATGCACTGTTATTCTTCTGTATATGTTTGCTGATCAATGTTTATATGTGAATATAAATCTGTTCATCCAATCAAGTGATCGTCTCTCTTCAGATGACTTGGATTAAACAGCTCAGTTCATGCGGATTTATTTTTTAATCTATCCATGATCCTTATAAAACGTCAGCATTTTGATTGGCTCCAGATTTTGGCTTGATACACACTTGAAGATTTTAAGCTCTATTTCTGGCCTGATTTGCACACTTCAATTATCAGATTTTTTTTTGCATAAATTCCTCTAAAGTCTGGTGTTGTCTTAATTATTTTACTGCTTGGAGTCTCGCCAATTACAATTCTCATCACTCTTGGTTAGATAACCTCTTACTGGATATCCACAGCCAATGAGAGAAAGCAAACTTCACCAACTGGATGGTGCATGTTTTTGTAGATAAATTTTGACAAATAATATCGACTTGTACTATGTCTAAAGCAGTGTTTCCCAACCCTGTTCCTGAAGGCACACCAACAGTACACATTTTCAACCTCTCCCTAATCAAACACACCTGAATCAACTTATCATGACATCAGAAGAGACTCCAACACCTGAAGTTAATGGGTCAGAAAAGGGAGACATCCAAAATATGTACTGTTGGTGTGCCTCCAGGAACAGGGTTGGGAAACACTGGTCTAAAGCATCATCTCAGTTAAAATTTCACTTACATTGTTTTATTCCGGGTTTGCCAAGAGAGCCAGATGATGACATCAATCATCTTTTATATTAGTTTTATATGAAAACCACATTTGATCATGCAATTTACGTGAGATTTTATGTCTGGTGAGTTGCAACTATGAAATCGTTACTATCGGCAAGTGTGTGTATTCTTGTGTATTCTTCTGGTGTGTATTCTTGCGGTCTGGATGAATAGTGTAGTGTGTGTGTGTTTGGAAAATTAGAGAGTCAGATAGAGTTAAATAAAAAAAAAGTAAAAACTAAATAAAAATATCAATAGTTATTAATATCAATAGTTAATTTCATAAATAAAATAAAATTAAAATAATCTACAAAAATGCCACACAAATCCTTCATGCAACACAAATTGATTAGAGTAACTTAATCGCTTTTACAATTTTAAGTGGATTGAACATAAAACAATTAAGTTGTCTACCCAAAAGTGGGAGAAATTTGTTGATTCAGTTCAATTTAAATAAGTAGTTTAAACAAGCTGCAAAAGTCATTTTTTGAGTTTGTAAGATTAAAATAATCCAAAAAGAATAAAATTCTAAAATGATTAAATAAGTCACTAAATGAGATAATAAGTACAATATGCACGATTACATATTTAAAATAATACAAATAAATACAAATTAGATTCGCATACTAGTTACATAGAAACTGCATACTAAAAATTTGACTAAATTAGAGATTGAAATATGTTGAAAGCCCCTGGTTTACTGCTTCCAGGGATTTTCACAGGGAGGACAGAAATTTTAATTTAACATTTTCATTAGTGTCTCAAAATAAAGGAAAGTGTTGTTATGGTTTTGAAACCACATGAGGGTGAGTAAATGATAACAGAATGTTTCTTTTGGGGTGAACTAACCCTTTGGTTTCATTTGTGCTTGACATTCTGTGGAAGTTGGTGTGGGAGGAGGAACAGGAAATAGAGAAGAGAATTTTCTCCACTAGACATTGTTATTTTCACATTAATTTTAACTCAAACTGCTCTTGGGTAATTGCGTTGGTGATTATGGAAATGAGGTGCCGCGTCAATGTTCATTAGGGCTGCATGATATTGGAAAAATCTAACATTGCAATATTTCTTATTCTGTGATATACAGTATATTGCAATATGAATACAATTTCACTAGAGGAATTGGACATAAACTTGGAAAGAATTTAAAATTTTAGATTGATTGGGATAATTCTGTAGGGGAGTGCCTAAAATATTAAATATCAATCTACAAGCATAAGATAAATACAAATGAAATAAATAGTAGTGGCACTGTATTTAGGTATCCAGTAATTGAATAATCAAATGTAAAATAATACTGCATAGTCTTCGTTTTAAAACAATTCAATAAAATTGCTCGGTAATATATTTTTAAAAGTTGCAAACAGTACAGTTTCTTATGGCTTATTGCTTTTAAAACTCTCACACAGGCCTCAAAAAACACTTCGAAATGATCGATTATAATCCGGACTCAACATTGCGTATACTCTGAATGTGCCTATTGCGAATGATAATATTGCGATATCAATTCTGAAATTATATATTATGCAGCCCTAATGTTCATAAACCTCCACTTTATTATTACACAGCAAAAAGTAGAGATGCTCCGATCAATCGGCCGAATATCGGTATCGGCCGATAATCACATATAATGACTCGATCAGTACTCGCCAATCTGGCCGATCTCATGAACCGATCGCAAGTGTTTGTTTACGAGTTTACAAGTGTGAGCGATTGCAGCTATAATACAGATGTGGAGCGACCTCAGTTTACAGTATGTTGCATCCATTGTATATTCAGGGTTTTGAGCTGCTTGAGCTGTTTTATTTAATATTTTCTGTAAAGCTGCTTCTGGTTATGACATGCTCACACCTAAACGGTTTTAAGAGATGTGTTTAAGGGATTATATGCTGCATCCTTAATTTATTCTCTTAGATAAGGAGAGATCTCCACTTAAGTATCATACTTAGAGGGAAAATGCGCTTTTTGCATTATGAAGCTTGAATCGTTATTCAGTATCGACCGATCACCAAGATAAAGAATCGGTACTCCGTATCGGCTGCAAAAATCCTGATCGGAGCATCCCTAGTAAAAAGCAATTAGTTACTATATGTAAAAAGTGAGTAAACCTGTTGTAATTTGGAACTGTTAAGTTGACTTATAATTATGCACATAGCTCTTTTAATTTATGATTTTGAGTCAACAGTTTTCTCACTTTTATTACTCAAACATTGGCCTAAAAAACAGGTTTAATCACTTTTTTAAAAAGTCAAGTACACTAATGGATTTTTACAGTGTCACTGATCACTACTGGGATTGTGGAATTGCATTAATTTGAGTTGTTTAGTAAATCTGGTCCATATCTCTCAGACAGGGAGAAAAAGAAAAAGAGATGGCATGGATGAAAGGTTGACAGGTGGAGTGGGAGGAGTAGCTATGACTGATGCATTGGCTCAGTGTGTGTGTGTGTGTAGTATATAAATGGTTGCAATAGAAAGGATTCAAGGCTGTTGACAGGAAAGCAAATGAGAAATGTAATTTCTACCCCACAATATCCGCCAATTTGAGCATGCATTGGCACCCCTCAAAATAGACAATACATACTGTTTAGCGCACCTAGCGTGATTAAACGGGCGGTATCTTTAGCTGAACAGCCAGTATGTGTCAGCGTGTCAGATTTTCAAGTATGATGAGTAATTAAGATCCTGAATCTCCCAGGATTCAGTGTTCCTCTGACTTGTGCGGTAAAAACGAGACGAGTGTGGGAGTGAAAAGAGCTGAGACGCATCATGAGGCTTCGACTGGGGCATCTGTGAAAGCAATGTGTTTGTGTGTGTTTGACACTCACATATGCACACACACAAATTTTATTCTCACATTCTTTAAGGGTGTAAAGACTGACTTGCTGTTCCAAATACAGGGGTGCAAGACTTGACTCGATTTCTAAATTTCTCCTTTTGACAGGCTATGGTGACTTTTAAAAGGGCAGACTTAAAATGTTTCTTTAAATAATAAAATATTAAACTTGCAGTCAAGTAGGTAAGATATAGTATAGTATACTTAGGAGTTCTGCAATATACTAAGGGTATAGCATACTAAAGACACATATAAATAGATTTCAGATTAGATTAGATTAGATTCAACTTTATTGCCATTACACATGTACATGTACAAGGCAACGAAATGCAGTTTAGGTCTAACCAGGAGTTATAATTTATAAAGTGCAATTTTAGAAAAACTATGGTGATATTTACAGATGGATATACTATGAACATTATATGGTTGTATTAACTCTGAACAGAGATTTACAACAGATGAATATATGTACAGGTTGCTATTAATAACTTGTACATATATTCATCTACTGTAAATCTCTAAATGTCTAAATTCAGAAACCCTTGTTATTAACACCGTTTTAAAAAGTAATCTGAATTATTCTACTCAATAAAGAACTAATCAGATTTTGTAACAATTTAGGACAAACTCATTTACTAAAATGAATTATACATACAACACTAAGAAAGGGCAGAAAGAATAAATATAGTAAAATAAATCAGACTTTTCTAAAGGTTTATTCAAAGACTGGATAAGGATTCATTAGAATAAACCAGTTTTCTACCTATTACATAGAAGACCTAAATATAAACCAATCCACTAGAATGAATCCTATTATGCATCAGCAAAATATCTCTCAAACAAAAAAACCATTAGAATTAATTTTATCATGTAACATATGAAAAAAGGATTATCTGAACAAATTCGCTGTTATAAATCTGACTATTTTACAAACACTACCTGACAAAAGTCTTGTTGCTTATCCAAGTTTTAGGGACAACAAATAATAACTTGACTTCTAGTTGATCATTTGGTATCAGAAGTAGCTTATATGAAAGGCAAAGGGCTCTAGATTATGCCTATTTTACCAAAATAAAATAGGATCATGCCTTGAATTTTGATTATTTAATTAGGACAGTAAGGTCTGACTTTGCTCAGACAAAAGTCTTGTCACTTAACAGAAATACTGTACAGTATAGAATATAAAGTCATGGTGCAGTGGAAAAATAATTAATATTGTGTATGACTCCCATGAGCTTAGAGGACTGCATCCATACATCTCTGCAATGGCTCAAATAACTTCATAATAAACTCATCTAGAAATGGCAAGTAAAGGGTTCTTGCAGGAGTTCATCAAGATTCTTTGGATTCATCTTCAATGCCTCCTCCATCTTACCATCTGGAACCCAACACTGAACATGTTGTTTTTGATTATAATAATATAATCTAAAATTATATATATATATTCTCAGCAATTAAATATTCATTCATTCATTTTCTTTTCAGCTTAGTCCCTTTATTAATCCAGGGTTGCCACAGCGGAATGGACCGCCAACTTATCCAGCACATGTTTTATGCAGCGGATGCCCTTCCAGCTGCAACCCGTCTCTGGGAAACATCCATACACACTCACTCACACACTACGGACAATTTAGCCATCCCAATTTACCTGTACCGCATGTCTTTAGACTGTGGGGGAAACCGGAGCACCCGCAGGAAGCCCACGCAAACGCAGGGAGAACATGCAAACTCCACACAGAAACGCCAACTGACCCAGCCGAGGTTCGACCCAGCGACCTTCTTGCTGTGAGGCAACAGCACTACCTACTGCGCCACTGCGTCACCCAGCAATTAAATAATAAACCTAAAATATATTGAAATATAAATACAGAATGAATAACATAAAAAAACAACAACAAATTACCCCCTCCCTCCAAATATCAATAAAAAATATATTTTAAAATAAATATTTAATATATTAGTATACATTATAAAAATTTATATTTACAAAATGCTAATAATAATACTACACAACTACTAAAATAAAAACTTAAAGTTAAAATGTTTACTCATCCTATTTGATCCCACAAATGCAAGCATGTCCAAATATTTCCTGACATAATACTACATTCTTTACATTAGTGGCATGATTAGATGCCTTTTCCAAATATAAAAATCCATTGACACTCATTCAAAGCCATTTTGAAGAGAATTGGACAGGCTTAAATGTCAGCATATGCGTACAGCAGCTGTTTTATCTCAGTGAGCATCAGGAGGATTGTTTGTCTGACTTTCACATTCTCTGCACATGGACAGAATGATTGAGGGACAGACTGATTATGGCCTGACTGACACAACAACAGCCTGCATGAAATGAAGACCATGTGTGTTTGAGTGCATTTCATGCTGCAGACCGTGAAAGTGACCATGTCAAATATGACATGAGGTAAAGACACAGACATATGCTGCAGCACAGTCCTTACCTTCTCTTATCTGTCTTTTCTCTCTCTCTCACTCTCTCTCTCTCTCTCTCTCTCTCTCTCATACACACACTTGCCTGTCAGGGCATGTGTATGTCTTTTGTAAATCCCTAAACTGCTCAGCATTTCGGAAAAGGTCAAAGAACAAGATAAGACAGAAAGAAGGAAGGAAGGAAGGAAACTATGACTGATTTTAAGCAGGAGGGATATTGCGAGGAGAATCCCATTACTTTGGTATAGTCCATATTAAGCTTTTCACAGTTTAGCTTTAATGTCATATTGAAAAATGCATCTAGGATTTTCCACTCTTCAACTGTCATTGTCTCAGTTTAGATTATAATTAATATCACACAAAACTTCATTCATTGGATTCAAAAAATAGTATATTTAAGCTTGATTAATTATTTTTAAGCTAAATATATTTAAGCTAAATTAATTTAATTTAAATAACTAATTTCTTTAAAAGACTATTTATGAAATCAGTGTTTGCATTTCAAGTACTTCACACTAAAACCACTCATTTAACTGGTTTGATTATTAGTTAAATACATATAGTTGATATCTGTAAACTTGAGTAAAAAAATATAATATTTTTACTAATTAAATATTATTTACTTATAATATATTTATCAAATTTATCCTCTTGGCTCCTAATGATACACTGAGGTCTAAGAAATTAAAACATTATTACAAATAAAACTGAGTAAAAATGCCAAGCTAAATGGATGAAACTAATGTTATAAGTCAAAACTATGTTATAAGCTTTTTATAAGGCTAATATAAAATATAAGTTACATTAGAAGTCAAAGATATGTTAAAACAACGATGCTGTTTAAGGAGATTTATGCTTAAAACAAGCAGAAGCATTGGCAGTAATAAGATGTGTTCAACTCAAGCTGGACAGATTGTATTTACAAGTTGAATTGATATGAATTCCACCGTATAGTCATAAACAGGAAACACTTAAAGGTGCAGTACGTAGGTTTGACATCCAGTGGTTGAACTAGGTATTGCACTCTTTGATTAAAACACACTTTCACTTGGCTCCTCCACTGACGAGTCAACGCAACAGCAGGTTGCCAGATTGACGTGAGTGTGCCTGGCTATCGAGCCTAAAGGCTGATTTGAACCGTTTTCTAACTAAAAAGAAACAGCACGCGATAGAAGAAATATTTTCCATACAGTTTTTGTCCTAACCAACACCTGAAATTTCTATTGTAGAAATGGCTACTATTTCTCACAGGTGAACAACAGGATAAACTGATCACCTCAGGTACACCTCATGTGCTTTATTCAGAGTTAAATGCTAATAATGTGAGTTTTGATACCATTTTACATGACATTTATTTCCATACTACTGAAAGCAGATAGTTCACCTCAGATCTTGAAAATAAAATAAACTGTTTAAAATTGAACTTCAGAACTGTGACTCAGTGTAAACCAACATATATAAGTGATTCAGCATTTACATTTAATATTGTTAAAGTGTAATATGTATAAATTAAATTGTAAACCTTAACATTTCACTGAAGTGCAGTGAGTGCACTATTCTGTGCTTCTGAATATCAGTATTTAAATTTTTACTGTATTTTGTTTGGGGCAAACAACCAAATTGCTTATCACTCTCATCACGTAGCATGCTGTTAGGACACGCGGTTACAATGTAACCTGCTCACCTAATGTTTACGCTCATAATATTTATATTATTTGCTAATTAATAATCACCTCATGTGGAACTCTGAATCTGCGGCTCATTTCGGAGTCTGCTACAGTCCACCGGAGGTCGCATTACAGTCACGGACACATGCTTTGAGAGCCTTCCTGACTGAATGAATGAAATATGCAGTTTTCCACCAAGGCCACCTGGGGTGCTGAAATATAATTGGCTAAACTGGCATTGGGCCGATTAAAGAGACCAAAACAGAGACAGATAGTCCAGCACGTAACACACATTTTCAAAACAGAATATCTGACTTTAGCATTGTTTTTCAGATAAACAAGTATGTTCACTTGGCATGTTTCTTAAATATCTGGCAACATATTATGGCATTTTTATGCTTTTGAAAAGTCAAAAACTTACATACAGCACACTTAAAGAAGAGTTATTGAGAAAACATTCCATATGCGACGGTGGTAAATTACTTGAAATGACCAGTAAATTACCATCTTGCACCAAGTAAATTTTGATATTTACATTCCAGGAGGACTTTAACACACCAACAGTTCTCTGGTTTCCATCCATTATTGGGTCAGCTATTTCTTTAATATCTGTTGCAACTTTACTATTTTTCTTACAGATTTTTACTGTAAAACATGCCAGAACTTTGAAATGTGATTTGCACGCAGTATACAGCGAATGTGCAACTTTTTGTAAACTAGATAACAGCAGTTGACTGTAAGAGGATTGCAGCTGGACTCGTTTCAACGCTCATTTGTGGAAATACATCCACTGGCTTATGACTGATGACAAGGAGTCACTCACAACCCAGACAAGACCGTACAAAGGGAATATTTAACCAAGATAGAAAGGCTAGAGAGAGAGAGAGAGAGAGAGAGAGAGAGAGAAGAGAGAGAGAGAGAGAGAGAGAGAGAGAGAGAGAGAGAGAGAGAGAGAGAGAGAGAGAGATGAGTCAGAGAGATGAAAACAATAAATTTGAGACAGAGCAGAAAGGACGGCTTGTGTTAAAGTGAATTGGATATGAGCAGAGATCCCAAAGGACCCGGCCTGGATTCTCACTACCGAAAAAAAAGAGAAACACACCTCAGTCTCGCAGCTGATTGGTCCAAAGTCACTCTAAATCAGCCGTTCCACAGGCGGCCTTTTTCATGAAAAAGGGCTAAACTGTCCAATAATGAGAACAGTTAATGGTAATGTTAATGGCATAATGAATGACAGAGGTGAACATCTTTTCGACAACTCTCTCGCTTTTTCTCGCACAGGCACGTCGTTCTTGCAGTTCCTTGAAACCTGTCAGATCTGTAGATTTTAAAGCCTGAAGTGGGATTTTAACCTACTTTCTCTTCCCTGCAGTTTTGTGGCATCAGGTTAAGAATGCAGAGGATATTACACACACACACACACAGACCCTTCATTGTTTCCTGAAGGCTTAGTGGTCAATCATTGTCCAGTGTGTGGAATGCCATTGTACAACCTTACATAAGTCAAGAAAGTCTTCCTGGCATTAAAGCCAGTGCTGATAACATTCCACTGCCCTTCAAAATGACCTTCAACACACACACACACACACACACACACACACACACACACACACACACAGACTTCTGCTCTTTTATGATCTAACATCCATCTTTGGCTTACAAAGATATGAGGATGCTTGAGCATGATTGGAATGTGTGTTTGAATGGATTTGATTGAGTGTGCATGTGTTTTTATATGCAATGCACTAGGGGTGGGAATCACAGGTAAGCTCACGATATGATATTATCATGATATTTTGCCTACGATAATGATATATAACGAAATCATCGATTCTGCAATATAGGATAAGAAAACCACAATTTATTACAATATTTATAAATGAAAGGAGACAAAACGCATTAAAAGAAGATGTATTTCTTTTATTAACAGCACGTTTTAGATAGAAAAGAGTAAGGGTTTTTTCCGGCTACAGAACAAACCACTGTTGTTCAATGACTTGCCTAATAACCTAATTAATTAATTAATAAAGCCCTTAAATTGCAAATACTAGTATTTTGCAAAACGACTACAAAAATATTAAGTACTGTCATCATGGCAAAGACAAAAGCAATTACTTTATAGAAATGAGTTATTAAAACTATTATGTTTAAAAAGGTGTTGATTCTTCTTTCTAATAAACAGCACTTAGGAAATATTTGAAAAAGAATAAATTTGTTTTCAAGTCTACAGTATATTTTATTTTCATAAGAAGGCTTGCTTTTTTATCTTATAAACAGACATTCACCAAAACGATGACAACAAACCACACTAAAACAGAACAGCAAAACACTCTAGCTTAAAAAATAGAGATAAATGAACTACACTAAAACTCATCTTATAGCCATTTAGATGTAAACATGTCATGGTCAGAAGCAGCTTTACAGAAAAAAAATAAAACAAATAAAAAAACATTTAGAAAAATTACTAACAATGCAATTTGGAAACACTGCAAATTATGGAAGAAGACATATTAAACATGTCTCAATGGAGAAAACAATTGCAGTGCATATTTGATGCATAGGAAGTTAAAATGCACACCTATAAATCCATTACTTCTTTACTAAAAGGAAACAGGCCTTTAAACTACAGTTTATTGCAATAATTATATTAAAAGAAGTTATATTATTAAATATTCATGTTAAAAAATTTATTTTTTTAATGTTTTATTTACAGAATTTTCCAGCCAGGTTTAAGTGAACTTGCAATATTGTCAAAAACACAGATGTTCTTTCAGTTCTTATATATAAAAGTAACTAAATACAAGCAAAACCATTCAAACATTTTGCTCATTTCAAACTAACACAAACACTTGTGATCGGTTCATGAGATTGACCAGATCAGCGAGTACTGATCAAGTCATGAAATGTTATTATCGGCCGATATCGATCTCCGGCCGATTGATCAGAGCATCTCTGCCACCAACACAATATTAAAAACACTTTATGCTCCAATAAAAATACACAGGCCTGTACAGTGTAGCATTAAAGAGCACATTACACTAGTTTAAGGCAGCAAGAAAAACCTCTATTTTAAACACTGTTAAATATAAATCAGCAAAATTTGATTCTGACATTACATAATGCACAGCTGCGCAATGGAGTCTTTGATAGTGTATGGTTACTGGTTATGGTTATTGTGTTGAACTAACTTACAATTACTCTGAAGCTTTTTTTGTTTTTGTTGAATAATTTACAGTGTGTACGTACCTCACAACATTCAGTTTTGTCGCTCTTTCTATGAGACATGGATGTCAGCTGCGGTAGAGGTCCAGCAGGATGACTCATCAATTTCCTTCAGCATCAGTGAACATCCGGTACAGTTGACTCTTTTATCCCATCCGGAGTTCCAGCTTCAGGCCGCACAGAGCTTCACCAGGACAGGATTTACAAAGCTTTATAGGCCTAAAGTCCCTCTACGGCAAACCTCACCAGATAAGACTTATTCTGCAGTAAGAAAACAGAGAAAACACAAACATTCTGATCTCCTACAAAAGTAGTTTAAGTACTGAATCACAAGACAGGAACACATGTGATCAGATCATCCAAAATATACCATAACAATTACAATATTCCGGCTCATTATAATAGCTAAGATATACCACTCAGCGGCCACTTTATTAGGTTCATCTGTCCAACTGCTCATTAACGCAAATTTCTAATCAGCCAATCACATTGCAGCAACTCAATGCATTTAGGCATGTAGACATGTTTAATCTGCTGCAGTTCAAACCGAGCATCAGAATGGGGAAGAAAGGTGATTTAAGTGACTTTGAATGTAGCATGGTTGTTGGTGCCAAACGGGCTGGTCTGAGTATTTCAGAAACTGTTGATCTACTGGGATTTTCACGCACAACCATCTCTAGGGTTTACAGAGAATGGTACAAAAAGAGAAAATATCCAGTGAGCTGCAGTTCTGTGAGCGCAAATGACTTGTTGATGCCAGAGGTCAAAGGAAAATGGCCAGCATGGTTTGAGCTGGTAGAAAGGCAACAGTAACTCAAATAACCACTCGTTACAACCAAGGTATGCAGAAGAGCACCTCTGAACGCACAACATGTCCAACTTTGAGGTGGATGTGCAACAGCTGCCGAAGACCACACCAGGTGTCACTCCTGTCAGCTAAGAACAGGAAACTGAGGCTACAATTCGCACAAGCTCACCAAAATTGGACAATAGAAGATTGGAAAAACGTTGCCTGGTCTCAGGAGTCTCGATTTCAGTGGTAAAATTCGGATGGTAGGGTTAGAATTTGGCATCAACAACATGAAAGCATGGATCCATCCTGCCTTGTATATGTCATAAAGGGTCAATCATCTCAGACTAGTTACTTGAACATAATTTGTTCACTGTACTCAAATGGCCTACACAGTCACCAGATCTCAATCCAATAGAGCACCTCTGGGATGTGGTAGAACGGGAGATTCACATCATGGACGTGCAGCAGACAAATCTGCAGCAACTGCATGATGCTATCATATCAATATGGACCATAATCTCTGAAGAGTATTTCCAGTACCTTGTTGAATATATGGCATGAAGGATTAAGGCAGTTCTGAAGGCAAAAGGGGGTCCAACCCAGTAATAGTAAGGTGTACCTAATACAGTGGCCGATGAGTGTACGTAGTTAGTTAATACCTCAGGAAAAAATGATCTGAAAATGATCCAAGCTTTGTGTCTGGTTTGGAGGATCGTAAGTGTGTGTTTTTGAAGAAGGAAAACTGTTTGTTGCCAATGAGTGACTGAAATGTGTTACTTGAATGGTTATTCGTATGCCAATGAAGGGTTTAGTCAAATTTCTCTCTCACTCACACACCCATAATTAGAAGCCAAGGTCTGTATGAATGAAAGCTAATTAGTTAATTTCATTCTTTTGTTACAGCTAAAAAAGGAAACATTTTTAATTCAGTGCTGTATCATTTGTGTGTTGGCTGTTCAGTATTCAGACTGTTTTCACACTGAAGTAATTTGTATGCTCACTGTGTGTTTTTACCTCTTATGCAAGCGTTCCTCTGCTCATCCTGTGTGCTGATTGGCCAAAACTTCACATCACGCTATTGTAGAGCTCTCATCTGAGCACAGAAAGATACAGGCCACACGTGGAAACAATGGTATCCAGGCAACAATATCTCAGCAACAGCATCCACTTCTCATTGGGCAGAGTAAAATAGTCAAGTTTTCTGAAGTGGAGAAGTTTCCAAGTTCACAATCTATGTGGTGATTGTTTTTATGGATTAAAGGGATAATTCAGCCAAAAATGAAAATTCTGAAATAAAGAAAAGTGATCATTAAATCAACCTGTTGTTCAATAAAGCCACTATTAGCTTAATGAAATACATAAATTACATCAAACATTACTGATTCATTACTTGCATCACTTGAGCTATATAAGCTGCAGAGGAGGTGAAAACATCAAAGAACAATGACTTTCATTTCTCTGTTCATGCAAAACTATTTTGTGGCTTTAAGCGGCTTGGAAAATAATGGCCAAGGTTTATGGATCCTTTTATAGTGCATTTTTGGAGCCTGACAGCTCACTACTCTTGTCTGGAACAACATTAGGTTTAATAAATAATGACAGAACACTCTTTATATCCCATTTTCATCTCTTTCTGCATGTTTGATAAAGAAACAATAGATTAAAATGACATTTTGGCAACCATGTTAGGCCAAAAAGAATATTCATATGGAAATTTCACTGTACAGTAAACTTACTCGATTTATACGACTGGTTTTCAACAGCAACTGTATAAATATGTGTTTAAGGTCTCTTGGTTCTTTGGACCTTTTTCTCATTGTCCTCATTTTTGCAGGTTTGATAAAAAAAACACTGGGAAAATTACATTCTGGCAATCAGCATTGAGGCAAAAAGCGAATTATTTTTAATAAAATGGGCTGTGTATAAACTTGGTCAATCTAAAGCCCTGATTTTCAACAGCAACTGTATAGGTCTCTTGGTACAATTATAAAGAACACATTTGAATTAAATTTGATTGGATAGGGTTAGGGTTAGGGTTAGTTAACCCTAACTTCTCTGCCATATATATTTTAACACAACAGCACAAATAAACCATATAAACTGATATAAGGTCAGCAGATTTCAGAGTGACTTCAGACAAGTCATTCTGGCAAAAAGAAAATCTGAAAAACAAGATCACAGGCAAGAATAAAATAAAGTTTTGCTTGTTTATCACATTTTCAGATGCATTCATTGCTGGTTGCAGCATCATTTAAAGCAATAGTCTGAACCTCAATTCTTGGAGGGCCACAGCTCTGCATAGTTTAGCTCCAACTAAACTCAAACCTGCTTAATAGTCTCTAGTAGTCTTAAACACCTTGATTAGTTGGATCAGCAGTGTTTAATTAGGGTTGGAGCAAAACTGTGCAGAGCTGCGGCCCTCCAGGAATCCAGTTTGAGACCTATGATTTAAAGGGTGATAAAATCCCCCTCTTTCAGTTTAAGTCTACCCTTAGGCCCCGTTTACACTAATACATTTTAGTTTTAAAATGGCGTTTTAAAATGAAAACGATCCATGCCCACACTGGCGTTTCACCTAGCATTTCTGAAAAGATCTCCGTCCACACTACACCACTGAAAACCCTCATCACATGACCACACACACACTCTGGAATGTGCTGCAGCAAATGTGCACGTCTGAGCTCCAGGCAGTCAGTGGGTGCTTGGAGAACAGCTCCCCAGGTGAGAGCAGCAAACATCGGACAGTTCATAAAAGATCTACCGCTGGATGTTATCTCACTAAAGTTGTTAAATGTGATATTTAATTCATCTTGCCTCTATCTAACGACTCTTTGGTTTTTTGAATCTATAACTTGTTCTCAGGTAACGTGTTTTGGCTGAGCGCAAAGATAAGTTAGGCTAATATATTAATTTATGTAACCTTTAAACTTTGCCTTTATTTACTTTATTATATAAACTTATTGTATTGTATTTTTGATTCCCATTACTGATGATTAAATCTGATATTCAGCAAAGGAGACAGGGTATATTTCGTATTTTTCAATGAAAGTTAAAGGAGGCAGTTATGTTATGGGCTCCATTTTGTTATAAATATGCATACAGTGAAGATGACGATCATATAAATATGTAGCTACATGATGCCTCAACATTTTTGCTGTCTGTTAAGTTGTTAATATCAAAATGAAAATAGGCAGTTCCCTATATCATGTTTTCATTTTATTAAGACAACGTAGCCAGGGAGATGTAAATGATGTTAAAAAGTACATCGTTCCCGTATTTGAAGATTTACCCGATGTGTTCTCAGAAGTTTGTTTTCCATATCAAACATGCAAAGTCTTAACTTACAAGGAAAGGATGCAAGACTGAACTTTGTGTACTTAATATTGAGAGAAAGCCCCAATCAGGCCTCTGTTTTCAGTCTACATTTTCCTTCATCCACACTGACATGAAGCAGCAGTGTTTTAAAATGAAAATGGCCTCTTCAGTATTTAAAAAGGCTCTGTTTTCATAGCTCGAAAACTCCAGGATAGTGTGGAAGGAAAGCGTAACCGTAGCAAAAGTTATGCATTTTAAAACTAAAATGTATTAGTGTAAAGGGGGCCTCAGAATCGTTTCCAAAAATGCTTCATGATGGGCGTGAAGTGCTATGAGAAGAAGAGAAGTGGGCTTGGTCAGAGCAGCCTAAATACTGCATGCCGTACTCTGTCTCACAGCTTGGCAGGTCTGTCCATATTTTTATTTTTTATTTTTATTTATTTATTTTTTATTGCATAACCATCAGGAACATCATACAACACAATACAAAAAATAAAACAAAAAAACTAATACAACAACGGTAAATATAAGAAAAAACAAAAAACAAACAAATAAATTAAATAAATTAAATTACACAAATGGATCTGTGATCAAAAAGCACGTGATATCAGGAATAATTAAGTAGCAGGCTCTTTTCATAGGATAAGAAAACTCAGTCTATGAATAATAATGAGGAACCGAAGCATCATCACTGAACAGGCAGATAGAAATACGTCACCGATTTTGATCCCGCCACAAACCCTGATGATTTATCCCGTTTTCCCCAGAATTAAAGCTAACAGGTGCTAAATTTGCCTTAATTGATGCTCAACACACACAAATCTGTTACAATTTTAAAAACCTTGAATTATCTGTCATCTTCAGTGTTTAAAATTCAAAAAACAGAAACATTAGCAATGAAAATCCCTAACAGATACGTCCACTGCGAGAGATCTAGTTGTTGCACCATCTCCTCTTTTATTCCTCCCCTGTTTTTCTCTTTTTACGGCTGCCTTCTTATATTTTTAATCTGCAGAGTATCATCTGTAGGAACAAAAGTAAGCTATAAAATAAATAAAAATGACGGTAAGACATTTAAATTCTAATATCGTGTCCAGTACCAGACATTCAGCTTAATGCTGATCTGATCCTAAAAACACAGACAAATTACTGCCGTGAATCACTGCTGGTGGAGATCCTCATATAACCTGTGTTTGGGGGGAGGGATGCTGTGCTTGTTAAGGGGGCTGAAGAGACGGTAAGTCAGCCGGTTCCCTCTGCCCGAGGCCCGAGAGGCAGGAGGAGACAGGCTGTCCTCTCGCACTCTATCAGCAAGGCTTACGAAAGACTGACAATCAGCATTTACTTTATCTCCTACTGGTGTGCGAATATCTTAATTCCGTCTTCTGATGTAATTCTTTAAATTGTTCTATCAATTATTATTTTGCTTAACATTGAAATTCACTTTTTTAAACTAATGGAGTCCATGATTTCTCTTCTTTTACGTTTTATGGAGTAGTTTGCGGTGGATTCCTGTGGTGTATTTGATTACAATGTCTGGTTTGGTCTACTTTGACGGTCAGTGGCCTCTCAGACTGCATGTACACAAATCAGACCACTAGCAAAGCAATCCTCACTCCGCAAGCACATTACACAACAGCAAGGTCAAAATATTTGTGCATGTCAACACTGAATTAGAAAGCACTGGACATGATGAAACATATTGTGTAACATCGTAATGATGTGTCTATTGTTCATGTACATTTGATTTAGGGTTACGGTTATTTGCATGTATATTTTCCTATGCTTCTGTTTATCTTATTTTTTTCTGGGTTTTTTTAAGGTTTGTAGGGCATCATTATATTGTAAAACCGCACTGGAGATATGTGTATTGTGACATACTCTATACTTAAAATGAATGACTTCTTATGGACATTCAAGCTTTTCTCCCATTATAATATTGGTACCAACATGAACATCCATTATAAAGATATTAAAGAGGATGTTGCATGTTTCAACTCTTTAAAAAAAACTTTTACAGAAAAGGCACTAATGAAGATTTTATTAATCTAAGGAATCATTTTACACTACAAGCTTTTATTTTAAATGGAAATGCTTTAATGTCTTTCATCGAACTATTTATGTTTCCATCCACCTGTTTTAATGCGCATTTTGGATGTGCACATAAAAATATTTGATGGAAATGCCAAGATGTGCATAAATTGTGAAAATTCGCATAACTGAGTAGGATAAACTTCTGATTCGATAAGAAAAAATGAGCATCAACTTTTACCGAACAAATTCCAGTATGCGCATTAAAAAAACTCATGTGATTTTGTTAAGTGAACATGTGGTGATAAAAATGTGTGTGTGAATGGACAAACCAGCAGGCTGACCACATTGTAAAACATCTGAAATGCTGTTTTGGTCATTATACACTCTTTTAATGATTTTGGTCATTAAAAACACTGTAACTATTTCAGTATGTTATTAGTAATTCCCAGGGCTGGCGCGGCCGCCTTAGGCGACACCTCCGCAACACATCCCTCACCACCTGTGTCCTCAGCAGTTTTATCTGCGCCTATAGGGCAGCAGAATAGAGAGGGCGGCGTCCGCGACACCTCCCTCACCACTCGCGTCCTCAGTTATATTTGCGACGACCCCCTCCAACCCCCGGTCTTCAATTTTATCCACGATGGATGGAAACATTTCAACATAACGTCACACTGATGTTGTAGTCCAATGTCATGGGACGTTGCATTTTGTTTGGAAGTAAAAATCAGGTTGACATCAGAACCCAATGTCAGGCTGACATCAATGTTCGACGTCGGACAGAGTTTGCATTTTGGTTGCTTTCCAATGCAACCTAAAAACAACAAAATATCAATGTCTAATGATGTTACAGCTTGACGTTGTGTGGACGTTACCACTATGACGTCTACCAGACGTCAGATTTTGGTTGCCATAGCTGACGAATAAATGTCAGTCTTTTACATTAAAATGATGTTGGTTTAAGATGTTGGCTCGACATTGGATTTTAGTCACTTTCCAACACAACCTAAAGGCTAGTTCACACCGCTTTTTTGCTCGCGTTTTTCGCCTATGTTTAATGCATCGTGACTAAAGGGCCCAGTGTAATCATGCACACCAATGCGCAAAACATCAGGCGTAAAAGCATCATAAAGAAACGCCTCATGCTCGTTTTTTTGTTTCGACACGAACCTTCTCAAAACCTTCTCCACTGATCAGATTGCCACTTTTGTTCACATGCACGGAGCTGCTGAAGTTGCAGTACACACCACCTGGATGTGTTCAAGCGCAAAACTGTCAATGCGAGTGTACATTGAAGAAGATGCCGCTATGAAGAAGAGGTGATATGAACGTGGAGCATGCCATCCATGCTTGTTCGAATCACCAGTAACTTTGGCTGTTTCTCAATATGCGTTCTTCAGTGGTCTTGCGTCCTCGTGTAATGTCATCATCATCCGTTCAGTTCCAATACTCAAGACCACAAGAACAGAGGATGCATGAAACTTCCCGGATGTGATTTTGATATCGAGGACCCACCGATGCAGACTTGAGCACCGAACTCGCTCTGGAAGTCCCAGAAGTCATTGCGACTGGAGGTGGGAAGCGCAGCATTTTATTTAAATTTATTATTAAAGTTCAGAGATATCATTTATTTATCTCAGGAGTTTCCCTAAATGAAACTGTGAAAGTAAAAATTACCATGCACATCTTAATAAAGGAATAAACACATTAAAGGTTTGTTTGTTTTTTATTTATACTGTGCAATGTATATTTATAATGTTTTTATGCATAGTATATATTTTGAAAAGGGGAAAAACAATAAATCGTTGTATGAATGTTGTAATGTTTAAATAATTTACCATTTTAAGAGCCCATATTATGGGTTTTTTAAAATGACCTTTCATGTAGTGTATAACATAGCTCTAAGTGAAGTGAAATATCCAGCTAAGGCTTAAATCTGTAAGTGTATGGTGTTTAAAACTGTTGATTCATCTTTAAAAGAGTCGACTCATAGTGCTTCAAACGAGTCGTCTTTTCTCAGAGGACGCGTTCTCTGCCCTGGCGGTCTCCCGAGTTCGTTCTTCCGAGGACACCTGGCAAGACCGGTCTCCACAAGAACGCAAGGTCGTTCTCTGCGTTCTTGGAATTGAGAAACAGCCCATAACAACAAGCGTGTCAACTTTCTCTCTTCTTCTGTGTTACAAGCTGGTGTCAGAAGCTTAAAGTTGTGTAGCGTCACCCTGTGCACCGGGGTCTTTGTGTTTTTCATTAAGCCCCACCTAACGTCAAGGAGTGATTTTGCATACTCTTCTGCTCGACGCCAGTGAAAATCGCTTGGGTATGAATGCGAAAAAACATCTCGAAAAACACTGACGATAAAAAAGTCCCGGTGTATTCGAGTCTTAAAACAACCAAATATCAACATCACTTGATGTCGTTATTGAACGTCATAATAACATTGTCCTTAGATGCTGGCGACCTAAATCCAACCAAATATTAATGTCTTTTGACGTTGTGTGTCTGCTGGGATTCTTTTTAAGAGGTTTCTGAAAAAGTAACTTTATACCAACTAGACCTGAGAGTCTTATTACATTACAGCAGTAACAAACCTCCCGAAAAGTTCATCCTGTACAAAAAGATCGACTAAATACCTTCCACTTCCTTAGCATTTCATTGTGAAATCACCCGTTTGTATTGTGACACTGTCGCTTATCACATCAATTCTACATTCTGTACATTCCTTCCTGACTCATGCACAGTGTGTTTGTTCTGTATTTGTGCAAAAGAATGACAGTGCTGATTTGAGCCACAGATTTCTACACAACCTTAGTAAACAAACACATTTCACTTTAAATAAACTTTCAGAAAAAGAAGAAAACCTTTGAACAAGTCAATTTGAGTTAAAAAGCTTACCTTAAAGTCTCTACATAATGCTACTGTTCACTATTATCACCTAGAAAAAAGGTTAAGTTAAATGGACACAAATTGATCTTTTGTGAAAATATTTGGGCATGTTATCATTACCAGCCATTTTACAGTTTATTATGAACACTGATACATTTAAAATAATATACAGATAGATTAATCTATTAAATCAGCAAATGTTTCATATTAAATCACATCCTGTGATCTACCACTCCTTTGACCAAGAATAGTTACTAATCAATTCAATATAAATAATACTTCAACCTAGCAAAAAATGCCCTTTCACAGTATATTTTGGGTCAGAAAGTTTATTAATTACATACAGTTAAAGTCAAAATTATTCGTCCTCCTGTGATTTTTTTTTTCCTTTTTCAAATATTTCCTAAATGATGTTTAACAGCACAAGGAATTTTTCCAGCCTGATCTCATGAGAAAATGTAAGTATTTTAGTTCAGTCGTACAAAAATGTAGGATTTTAAAAAAGAGGCGTGGCACCCAACCCCACCCCTAAACCCAACCGTCATTGGGTGATGAGCAAATTGTACTAAATTGTACGAATTAGATCGTACGAATAGATACGAATTAGCCACTAAATCAAAAAGTTACGAATTGTCGTGAGATTGTGTTGATTTTTCACAGTATTTTATTATAAAATTCTTTCTTCTAGAAAAAGTCTTATTTGTTTTATTTCAGCGACAATAAATGCACTTATCTTTTTTTTAAACCATTTGAAGGTCAATATTATTAGCCCCCTTTATCAATATATTTTTTATTGTCTACTGAACAAACCACTGTTATACAATGACTTGTCTAATTACCCTAACTAGCCTATTTGAGCCTTTAAATGTCACTTTAAGCTGAATAGTATCTTGAAAAATATCTAGTCAAATATTATAAAATATTATATACTAAATAAAGGAAATAATAATAATAATAATAATAATAATAATAATAATAATAATAATAATAATAATAATAATAAAATTCTAGGTAAAACTAGGTCATTTGTACATGTGATTAATTTAGGTCTTGGTAAATCAACTGTCTCATATCAACAAATTACAAAAATAATCTTTCAAAAAAGCAGTTACTTCCTTATTAGAGGAGGATTGAGGACGAAGAGGATGAACAGTGAGATCATTGTTCTCATCCTCTCCCGATTTCCTCAATCATCACAGCCATAAAGCTGATAGAAACCTTCCTCTCTCTCTCTCTCTCTCTCTCTCACACACACACACAGCAGTCAGTATGTCTCCACTCTTGGCTTCTTTCAAGCCATTCCAGGCCTGCAGTGGCTTTAAAATAGCTCCACTCTATGGACAGGAAGAGGGGTGTGTTTGGACAGGAAGTAGCAGAGAAGAGCTGGAGACGGCCGTCTGCACAGCACAGCTAAGGGGTCAAGAGTCACACACAACTCACAATGCACAGCTCTGCAGGAAAAGGACATACAGTGCAGTCCAAAAGTCTGAAACAACCAGTGGTAATGCTGCAGGTTTCACTTTTTTTTTTCTTTGATTTTAAATAAGTAGCAGAATATTATAAATAGTAAAAAAGCTTTAGGGCGACACGGTGGCTCAGTGGTTAGCACTGTCACCTCACAGCAAGAAGTATGCTGGTTCGAGCCTCGGCTGAGCCAGTTGGCATTTCTGTGTGTAGTTTGCATGTTCTCCCCGTGTTGGCGTGGGTTTCCTCCAGGTGCTCCGGTTTCCCCCACAGTCCAAATACATGCGCTATAGTTGAATTGAATAAATTGGCCGTAGTGTATGTGTGTGAATGTGAGTGTGTATGGGTGTTTCCCAGTGCTGAGTTGCAGCTGGAAGGGCAAGCACTGCATAAAATAGTTGCTGGATAAGTTGGCGGTTTGTTCCGCTGTGGTGACCCCTGATGAAAAATGGGACTTAAGGCAGATTTTTACTTCTATGTCAAGTGCATGCGTATGCTCAGAAATGCTTTAGCCTAACTTCATGCAGTTTTGTGACCTAATCTAAATTGAGGGCTATTTATGCTTTAGAAATCGCTTATAAATAACAATTAAAGGCTCAGTTATATTCTGAACAGGAAATTTTTTTAATTATTATTATTCGTTTATATTCATTTGAAGATACACAAATGAAACTAATTTAAAATAAATCTTTGCAATCTTAACTGAAATATAATTACTGTGCAGATTAAACTTTGCTAAATAACATTGAAATGTTGCATCATAATATAGTGTTAAATTATTATATTGTTGTTGTTTTATACAACTTTATGTTATATTTTGACACTCCTGTTATTCTGCAATGTTTAAACTTCACAGTAATTCTACTTTTCAGATAATATTGTAATGTATTGTTCATTTGATACTGACCCTTTAATTGTCATTTATTAGGGATTTGTAAACTTTAGATTAGGTCACAAAACTGGATGAAGTTGAGTTAATAAAGCATTTATTAACATACAAATTAACTATTAGTAAATACCTGAATAATAATATATAAACATTAATTTGAATAATTTATTAACTATTTACTAACTTATTCTGCATCTTAAAAAAAACCCCAACTAAATATAAACACTTAGAAGAACTGAGATTCACACTAAATGACAAATTGTCCATTTTTAACAAGATTTGGGAACCATTTATATTATTTTTGCAGATAGACTGAACTGATAGACTTTTACAAGACTATTGAATGCTAATTTATTTATCTTATTTAATTGTTTATTTTATAATTATCTTATAATTGATTTATAATGTCTCTTTTGGTTTCATTGTCCATGTACACCTTGCTTCAATTTTACATTTTTGTCCTAGCCAGATCCATATATGATTCTAAATGTTATTCATGTATGCCTCGTATTGTATTTTATTTTTTATGAACCTTCCATAAATATTTTGATCAATGTTAGATGGATGGGGTGGGTGGGCTTTTGAGTTCCTTTTTGTAGTAATCAAAATTCACTGTAAGTAGTACTTCTAAAAGAATTTGGATATATGGTATATCTCTTTGTAAGGATATAGGCAGTACTGTTTGTGTTTTCAATGAAAATGTAAATAAAGAGTTAAAAAAACAACTACTCTTAAATACAAATGATTTGTAAATAATACAATACTTAATTTAGTCATGAAAAATTAATCAGTAACAAAGTATGAAAGTACAGTAATTAAGCAGATTTTAAATGCTCATAAGTCAAGAATAGAGCATTTGTATCTGCAGTTATAAACTGCTTACTAAAATCTGTTAAGGTAGAGGTGATGCTTAACAGATAATGAATTCACTATTTGCTAATGCTTAATAGATGATTCATAATGTGCAATTATAAAGTGTTACCAATCTTTTTTATGAAATTAATTGGAGCATTCATCAATATACACAAATGTATACACACAATTTGTATAAATTACAAAACATAATAGCTTCAGCCTTAGGCAGAATCAACATCAGACACTCGCAAATGGAGTGTCATCTCTCTTTCCTGTCTTTTTCATTGCCAGATTGTTGTTATTTTTGGTGCCTCTTCAATGCTGGACAAAGAGAAAGTTTGACAGTGCAATCCTGGTATCTTTTTTTTGTTAAGAATATACTGGGAATTATCCAGGAAACCGGCCTCTGACAGCTGAATGTCTGTTGGCAGATTTATGAGAGCTCTAATGACCCCATATATGTGTAAGATCAGGCTTCTGTGCACGATGAGTCAAAGGCCATCGTGAGTCATTTAGCGGTGGGGTGAATTTTACAAAGAAATGTCCTGAAAGGTCATAGGTCACCTCTAAATCAAAAAGGACATATTGTGCATTAAGAAAACTACATCTATTTTAGGGTAGATTTTGCAGGCATTACTGTCATACCAATGTAGCACATTTACATGTAATTACTTTGCTTGCATAGGAAAATTTTATAGTAGTTATGAAAACCATCCAATCTAGACTAGGGCTTAGTGATTTGGCCTAAAATCAAAATCTCGATTAAATTAAACATTTTAACTTGATTACAATTAATGAACGAATATTTTATTTACTTTTTTTTTTTTGCCCTCATAGTTCATGGACAAGTTTTCTACAGTAAATATGCTCATATATTACAAGTGAGAGATTTCTGAATGAAGGGTGCATTACTTGATTTTAAACTAATTTAAGTAATCACTATCTACCATCTATGATTATTTATTGAACATCAACTTTGAACAACTGAAACTAAAACACGCATTGCTAAAACCAACAATCACTTTTTTCTTATAAAAAATTGAAAATATATAACTTTTGCAAACAAAATGAATTATTTTCAATGTTTTTCATATTAAATGTAGAAAATAAGCAGTATCTCTTCTAAATAAAATAACTTGTGTATATCCTGTAAATAATATTTTAACAAACAGTGCATTTTTTGCGTCTTCTGTAAACAAATATTTTAATGTAATAGAAAATTTGCCATCTCAAGGCATCTCTGGCACAGCTTCTAATTATCGTCAATGAAGTGCAAAGTAAGGCTCAAGAATGGGTCCACCGTTCTACTTGACCAGAGATCAGATGTGGCTGCAGATGTACTGTATAAATCAGCCTTAAAGGACACTTATGATGAAAATCAACTTTTGTAAGCTGTTTGAACAAAACTAGGGATGGGTATTGTGATTGTTTTAACGGTATTACTACTTTAATCGATTCCACTTATCGGTGCTGTACTTTAATGGTTCTCTTATCGGTACTTTTTCTAGTGTTTTTTTTAATGAAAAAACAAATTGAACAGAATTAACAACACTTTATTTCATTATTACATTTTTTTATGTAAAATAAAACAAAACCAATAACTGTAAAACAAATCCATATTTTTTTTTGTGTGTGTGTAAAAGAGTGTACAATGGTTTGAAGGAAAATCACTCTCAGTTTTTGACCATTCTTCTGGGGATGTTTTTCTGGCAGGAGTCGGGACCTTTCTTGGTTTATTGTATATAAAATACCCTCTTTGAGTTGCAAAATGCAGTTAAATGGGATAATGTTTAAGATTTTTCATTAACGAATTCACATAAATTAGTTAACAGTGTTTTGGGAGTTGACTGTGTTTTGGAGCATCTTGCAATGTAAAAATAAGCTGTTTTTTTTATAATTTCGTAATAAGCATAGTTTATTATTAGGCTATTCATAGGTTATATTTGTAAACACAGCTGATGTAAAAGCATTTTTAATGTTTAAGATTTATTTAGGCTGCAGCAGAAAAAAATACTGTTTTCATTGTAACCGAATGTGTGTTTATTTAACTATTAATGTTACACTAATTTAGCTGATTGACAGCTGGCATAACGATGTGGATGATGTAACGTTACCGTTAGTAGCTAGGTAGTCAAAAACTTTTCATTTGCTTTTCTGCAGTTAATGCTCTTTTGAACAACACTTTCACTTAGCCAGACTGCTTGTGTTTCCACAATACAAGAAATCAACCTGTTGTGTTTGTTGCAACAGGCATTGTCACTATCCATTCGGGAAATACAACCCGTCTGGTTTACTCCGCAAGCTTACGAGCTGTGTGTGCGTGTGAGTCTGTGTCGCGAGCTATGTGTGTGCACTTAGCGCAAGCCTCCGCTGAATGCGCGTGCACAGCCGAGAACTGTAAAGGTTTTTATACTTGACACACTTGTCCACAGTCATATTAGAACGATATAAACCCAACAAGTCTCTTTTTTAAAATTTCCTGACGTTAAAACAAGATGCAAATCCCAGTGATTTTAAGGCCCACCGCAACGCGACGTAGGACTGCTGTTTTCCCCACCCACTGAATTGATTGACAGGCGCCATGTTTCTATAATAACATGTATAGACAAATCCACAAAACATTTTTATTGCAAATAAACTGGCAATAAAATACTTGTTAAAACTCTTGGTGATTTCTATAAGTTTAAAATATTTTTAAAACAGAGCACATTTGTAATAAAGACAGTAAAATCACTATGTAGTTCTTAACCACTATATATTTACCACAGCCGCATGATGTCAGTAAACGCTAATACTGTATATGCGTGTGTGTGTGTGTGTGTGTGTGTGTGTGTACTACAAATTGCACTTGTGTGTGACTCATCATTTCAGAAAGGCTTGAATAAACTCCCCCACTAATACATAAAACAAGCTTACTTGGTATTTTTGCAACCCAGGCTCATTCTGAAAACGTACCTCTATATACATTTCTGGAGACCACAAAATATATCCAAGGAGTTGTATTTTTTTAATATTTTTTTTTGCAGTTTTTGTTTTCGCAAATCCACCAGAGGCCCCTGTGTACGCTTTTGAGACCTAAAACTTGAGTGCCATTCGCGGCTGTTCTCGCATAAACCCACCAGAGGCCACTGTTGACTGACTGTTTGACTGACTGAATGACTGACCGATCGACGGAAGCGGAAAAGTCGTCCATACATAGGTAAGTGGTCAGCTAGTAAGCGCGAAAAAGAAAGGCGTCATACCGCCCCGTAGTGTTCCTTTTTGAAAATGAAATGCAGCCATACGTATCTCTGGCTACATAATTCTTGATCTCCAGAAATGTATATGGGCCTACGTTTTCAGAATGAGCCTATGTTGTATTTTTGACTAATGAGCTGTATTTCAGCTTCATCCGAGTCTGTCTCTGTCACTGTGCTGTTTATCTGATGTAATTTAGATCGTTTATAGGTTCTGAATTTTGATTACTATTCGATTAATCACCCAGCACTAATGTAGACAAAATACAGGCACAAAAAATATGATAAATTATTCAATGTAAATATTCAAAAATATTCAATGTAATGTCAATTATGTAGGAAAGGTCATGCACAGTGAAAAAAGAAATCATAATAAAGGTAGTTTTGGGCTTTTTTTTATGTTGAAATGTGTTTTTCTAGCAGAGTAATGACCTCATTAGCAAATAAAGCAACCAGCAGAATCTCGTTTTAAAACAACCAACCACACGTTTCTCTCCTTGGTAATTAAATGTGACTGGTCACCTATATTTGTAACCTCTATTGACCCCCAAAACATTTCACAAGTATGTACCATCCATCAATAAAATGTGTAGGACAGGCACGTATATTTACTCACGTGCTAGCGTACCCAACAAAAACACAGTCTGGAAGGAGCCTGGTCTGGTGACGTACGGCTTTACACACACTGAAAATCAACAAAAACATAAGAAGGGAATTAATGATTAGCAGATGATCAATGAAGAATTTGTGAAGTGATAGAAAGGTTACTTTCAAAACAACAGTAAAAATCACTGTGTCATGCTGATAGATAGCACCACATAAAGCCATGAATACACTCACTGTAAAGAAAACTCTATCCAGGCTGGCAAGGTAAACGTTAGATGGTTGTATTGGGTGGCGCTTGAGAGCTTTTGGGAGTTTGTGCCAGTCTAAATTGACGTTTGGCTGTAGGAGGCCCTCTGAGATGCCCACTCATGCCTGTGGGTCAGCTGACAAGGGTGGAACAAAGTGTCTTTTGTTCACTGGCATCTTTTGTACTAGAACCACCTCCGTTTACAGAGGAAACGAATGACAAAAGCAAACCCCTGTTTTATTATGTGGCACGCACAACACACTTTTTTTTTTGGCTATGACCAGCAGTGATTGGTGATGGGCACACTTTGTACCCTGAGTAGTTTCCTGAGAGAAATCCTTTCCGGAGGCAATCTTTCTTTCTGTTTGTCTTCACTGCAAAATTTAATTGCTTGGCCTTACTTATAAGCATGCAAAATGACTGCCTTAGAAAATAAACAGTCATTTGGCTCAAATAAAATTGGACAAGAAATCTCATTGAAAGTACTTCTACGTAACAAAGTTTAGACATCACAAATAAAGAACTGCAATGAAACGTCAACATTAAAGTTAACGGCAATGGTGGTATATGCAGCTAGTGTTTTTCAGCCAATGATAAACTTCCGGTGAAAGGTTTATGTGACTATTTTCAATTTCATAAGCTTTATTTTACACCATTGATGTTTTAATGTAATTTAAATATAATCAGTTAAGCATCAATTTGGTTGTTAAAACATAAAAAGAGATGCAAGACAGTTTAAACGCAGGCGCCTCCATTGAAAATACTAGGGTTCAATTAATTTCCATATTTTAAAGGCATGGCACGGAAAAATATATTTTAATGCAGTGCTTCTTGTTTGGTCTGATACCCACTTTATATCGTATCTCAGCCAAACAGTGAAGATCGCTGTTTGTCAAAAAACAGATTTTGTATGAGAAGACAATTCACCGGAAGACCTGGGGCTGGCTGAATGAAATTAAAAGTCCGTGTGCATATAGCCCACTGACATCGATGACTGAAACATACTGTAATAATTAACTCAATTAAAAAGAGATGGCTAATAAAAAATTATATATATAAATAAAAACATTGTCTCACTGAATGAACTTAATTCTTACTTGTAGCTCTATAGGCAACTTTGTATTGAAGTTAGCAAGTCATGTCATTCAGTATTTAGAAGAAGACACGACTCGTCGCTTGGTGTTTTTACCTGTCAAGCAGAAGAGAAGTAAATTCAACATCTGTTTTCAAGTGCCATTTTCGTATATTTATGCTTTTTTTCCCCTTCCTTCAATGTCTTTCTTTCTGTTTTCAAACGGACGTTTGACTATATAAACGACTGCTGACGAAACTGCTGCTAATATTTTGGACGCTAACTGGCATATGAATCCGCCGCAGCTACCGGTTGACCATATATTGAGTTCCTGTTATGACCTAAATTGTTGACAGCAAAATATTTGCAAACAAGATGTAGTAAACTTAGTTAAATGCGATCGTAATAAAAACATGGTGGAATTATTAAAACGTAATTATTATTATTAGTATTATAATTATTATTATTATTATTATCACTATTATATAATCATAATTAATTCAATTAATTTTAAGTTGTTTAAAAATTTAAATCACAGCTTTTTATTTAGCTTTTTTCTTTAGTGATTCAAAGTGTAAATTAATCTTTCCATTTGTTTTTTTCTATAAAATTAACAGAAATTTGACCATTTAAAACTAATTTTTGACCATTTTGACTCATTTAAAAAGCCTAATTAAATGCGAATGTAATGAGAATATTCTCAAAAAACATAATAATATTCTCTTTAAAACATGGTTTATGGTGTAATTAATGTGATTCCAATGAGAATAATTGGTAGTTCACAAGTTTGTTTTAAAAAAATATTTGAAAATCACACCCGTTTTCTTTCTTGGGGTGAAGCAAATCATGGAAAAAATGTATCCTTCGGTTTGTCTTTTTTCATGACACTTTAAGAATGATAAAAACAAATCTAAACATTTTAATATAAAACGCATGTCCAGCTGAATGTAAATTTAATAAAAATAGTCTCAATAATATTTTAAAAATATTCTCTTTAAATCATGATACAGTTTAAATCAGATGCCCAAACTAGGGCCCACAGGCCAAAGGTGGCCAGTGGTAACCTATGATTAGACCCACCAACCCATTTGAGAAGTGAGGGAGAATGATGGGCATGGTTTAGAGACTGTGATTCAAGTTTAATGTAACCCTTAGTTTGTTTGTTTGTTTGTTTGTTTGTTTTATAGTTAAAAGCTACCTGAAATTAAATGTTTCAATTAAATGGTGTAATTTAAATCAGATTTTGTTTAAATATATATATAGTCACCTGACAATGCGGAGACTTTGGTGAGCAAATCAAGTCAAAGGCAGATTCTGCTTGACTAGTGTATTCAGCATTGAACTCCACTGTGTTTTAAATGTGATTGTTTATGTTTTTATTGCAATGAGTTATTATTTAACAAGTTATACTGCATTAGGTAATATGACTTAAATGCATGTTTTCTATTTATTTTGAAATATTATGAAATAAATGTAAAAATTATCCATGGCAACTTTACTGTAACATAGTTTGGTATATTTACCTTCGGCCCATGGCTCTTGGTGATATTTGGATTTTGGCCCTTCATTTGAAAAAGTTTGGGCACCTCTAAATAAATGTCACCCAACAGATTAATATTAAGTGAATCAATTTGTGTTCAAATTAAAATCACATACTACCATATTTAAAGCTATTATCTTTCTAGAGGTGAAGTAAATCAGGGCACAAATTTATCCTTTCATTTGCTTTTGTTTTTTCTCAATTTTTGTTATATAAAAAATGAATACAAAATTGATGTTTCAACAAAAGTATACTTTAATAGTAAATATTTTTCCCCATTTTTGTCTGTGGCATTTGAAGACACTTCTGACATCTTCCCTGCTGTGTATTGTGTCTGTGAGTGGGTGTGTTTAAGGGACAATGCAGGCCATGAAGAATCCAAGGAAATGCTGCCTTCTCTACACGCTTTGTTCAGGTCAGGAAATCAGCTGTTGCATGTTAACTGAATGCAGTAATAATATAGACACATGGACTCACACACACCCTCCTGATGCAGTCTCTCAAAGAGACTGGCTGTCTGAGGCGGAAGGAGTATAATAGACTAAAAGAGACAGTAACACAAAGCATCCAAACACACACACAAGGGAAACACAGCTGTAGTCTTCAGCGTCAAGACGTCTCCCTCGTCCCTTACGAACGACACACACCTAAACACACCCTTCCAGCAATGGAGTCGAGATGTCTGTCTTTTCATCAAACACATCTGCAACATGAACATGCTTTCAGTCAGTCAGTCAAATTAAAACAATTTGTACATCAATTGGACGTATACAGACATCCTGGAGACTGAATTTCCAACCTTTGTGTTTGCAAGTCAAATCACACACACATCTAGATGCAGAATGTTGGATATTTCTGTGGATTTGTGTGTCATTCTGTCCCGGGGCAACACTAATCTTCTCTGTGCAGATTAAATATCAGTATAGTTCATGTGACGCCAAAGCAAGCATTATGCTTTAAAGAGATTTGTAATATCATCATGCACAAATATCTTTTTTAAATGTATATATTTTGGTCAGTACACTGAAAAAAAATTGCTGTAAAACTGTAAATAGTATTACTGGCTAATTTTACAAGCCCACTGTAAATTAACAATTATAACTGTGCTGTAGTTTTAAAGCACAAGTGTAATTGTTAATTTACAGTGCACTTGCAAATTTTACAGTAATACTGGCAACCAAATTGCCAGTAATACTGTAAATTTTACAGCTATTTTTACAGCATACTCTAAACTGATATTTTTAAAAAAGTGCAATGAAGCAGAAATGTTTGAAAAAGTCCTTAAGAAAGAGAAAATCCTACTGGTAACACTTTAAGACAGGGTTTCAGAAGTAAGGGACTATATGTCTAGCTGTTTTTTCTCTCAGAATAAATCCTAACAGACTTGAAGAACTTTATTCTGTGAAAACAACCACCTAGATGTGTACATTTTTCCACATGTTATATGGCTACTTGCCACAAAAGTAAACAAATAGACATAAAACATTCATCTGTTCTGTAATAATTTACTAACTCTTCACAGAATTGTTTGCAGAATTGCAGCCCACAATTTCTGTCAGAAGATGGCACAAAACAATCAAGAACAGCGGTGTGACGGGTAAGAATATAAATGTATATAAATGTATTAACGGTCATGAAAATTTGTAGTATGGGCCTGTGCTATTAGTTTTCATTGGCTGTTATCTGAGAATAACCTTAGAATAATCTTGGTTGGCCAATCAGAATTAAGTAATTCAGAGAGCTATGCAATAACATTAATTAACGAATGGAATCATGTTGATTAATCTCAGTTCATTTGTCATTTCAGATTTTTTAAAATATTGTATCTGTTAAATGCACTATGAGCCAACATGAACAACATGAACATATTTTACAATGTTACTGTTTAGCCAATAATCATATGCTTAAAATTTGATCACATGTAATGGACAGATAATGTTTAATACCAGTGTTTACTTAATTAGAGATAATTAAAAGCTAAAAATAATTTATACAATAATAAACATCTTTCTGTCTACTTAAACTTTAAGGATTTAATCATTAAATTTGTCAATTTTTACATTTGTGTGTATATTTATATATTTAAACAAATAAAAAACATATGAATATATGTATTTATAATAGATTTTAACTAGTAGTTTTAAAATATTTTTAAATAAATGACTTTTATTTTTATGTTTTTAAATATATTAAAAAGTTAATATGCTGTTAAATGCTGTGTGTAAAAAAATGAAAGTATTGTGATGAATAAGAGAGGCAAATAAACTCAATTAGAACACATTGAAAAATGTAAAAATGCCATTACTTTTTATGTGTGTAATGTTTTTACTTTCTTTATTTAAAAAAATGCAATGTTTTAAAGATCAAAGTGCACAACAAATGAAGTTATTGTCTCCAAAAAGACAGTCTGAATTATGAACTGCCTGAAATGACTCATCTGCAATTCCTGAACAAACCTACACATTTTCACAATGTCAGCATAATATGATCTTCATTGCCTGCCTGTAAACAGTGTCTACTTTGACCCTCAAACACTGTTTTCTGAGGCCAGGTGGATTTTGGTGAATACTTAAGAAATATTATTTTTTTTCTGTGCTGCAAATCAACTTTCATGCACTGTCAAACCGACTCCATCGCTACTGTTTGTTTCACTGTTTACAAGTGCTAAAGAAGCCTCTGGAACTAAAAATACTTTTGCTGCTTGTTCAAACTACTTAACATGAACCCTAACATGAAGGAATTGTGTGGAACAATACAGTGTAAACTGTAAAATACTTGGTTCCACATAATTTATTCATGTTGTCCTAACACAAATCCATTAAGTTAACATAACTAATGTAAGTAGATTGAACATAAAACAATTAAGTTTCCCAAAAATGTGCTATTTTAGCTCATTTTAAATAAGTAGTTTGAACAATGAGCAAAATTAATTCTTTTGAGTCTGTTTTTTAGACGTTAGTATTGTTCGTTTTTAGGATATCTATAAGCTAACATGCTCCAAAACAGTGAGAAAATTCACGTTTAGAAGATATAAAACTGATGTCAGCATGTAAAGTTTTTGAGTTCACACTTCCGCCTAAATGGATCAATGTTTTTTCTTCACCTCATACTTCAGGTTCTCATCAAATCGTGACCAATCAAATGCTCTGTAGTATCTGACATGCCCCGCCCCCTTCAAGACGTTTCACATTTGACTCGTTTAAGCTTAACCACTCTCACTGGCTGAGTGATCACAAAGCAAAATGCTATTGGCTGTTTTATAAAAAGGAGACGAGCTACACTATGTCCCATTCTCTCTTTGTGTTTCGATTGAGATTACATCAAATAAAAATGCACATTTCAAAGCACTTCAAAGGACTTTTAAGTCTCTGACCAATCACATCAGACTTGTCCATCTGACAAATCAGAACTGAGAAGACTTGGAAAGCAGAGTTAGAGATACTGGATCCTTCAACAAACCATTTCAGGTGCTGTAAGATAGAAGCTGATACTGCAATGATGTAAACCTACAGTATAGTAAACCTTAATAAAAACAGGATCATTTTAAAAATGTGCTACAAAAAAAACCCTCGTATTGACTGACGATCCTCCTAAATATTGGATTTGCCACTATGGTCCATTTGGCCCAGATGATAATGTAAATAAAAGTAATGACGCATTCAGTATCTAGGACAAGGTCAGCCAGTCACCTTTCTTTTAGCAGTGGGTGTGTGTGTGTGTGTGTGTGTGTGTGTGAGGGGAATGTTAAAAGAGGTGTGTCACTGTCCACCAATTCAGAGAGAGGTTTTGCTGTCTGCCCACATTCATCAAAGAAACCAAATGAAGTCTCCTTTTATTCAATCATCCATTCTGTGAATAGTCTTTGAAGGATCAGAAATTCTCTAAATTGTCGTGATAACTTCCCCCCATTAACAATGGGAATTACGCATGAGCCGTTATCATTTCATCATAATTGCCTGTATTGTTTACACTGCCGGACAAATGTCCATTCATCTGAAGTGTGTAAGTGAGTTTTGGAGTCACTCGAGTGCGTTCAGATGCTGACTAACTTTCTTTTCAGAGGGTTGTGCTGGTTCACTGTGATGCAAAACTTTTATAGACGGATTCATTTTGCATGTGATAAAACTGTGTACTATGACTAAATGTTTGAGAAATACTGGTGTGTGGGACACTTCTAGCTGACACAATTAATGACGACGGGAATCAAGCTTTAATGAAAATGATTAAATTATTTGTTTGGGGTTAGATGGAGTTCAGTAAAATGCTTTAAAACATTATTCTAGATAAAAATAAAAGAGAGCTGGATAGCGGGGTGGATTTGTGACTCCAAGCCCCCTTCTTGTTTTCAACATTTAAATTAAATAATTGCATATCATCTATTATTGAATGTTTATTTAACAATATTTAAAGTCATCTTGAGTCACTCTCTGAAGTTTACAGCACCTCCATTGACTTGAGTAAGACAAAAGGATAGGTATGGACTAACACATACTGTATCTACAGTATAGATGCCGCCTATATGGTTCATGGATGTTTTTAGTTTATCTGTAAGAGGATTATGGGACCTTGATCTCTGCTCATACAACTACTGTATGTTGAAAAAGGAACCTTGCAGTTTAACATGTTATTCTATTATTGTACGGATATTCTTATACTGTTTTGAAGTTGTCAAAGCACAGATAAAGGTCCAATAATGCAATCTGAAAGCATAAATAAACAGAAAAACAACTGTGAATCACGATCAGCTGTTAAATAACAGATATTTGAAATATTTCACTCTTCAATAATGGTCTGTTCAAGGCCATATGATCAGAGCTTTACCATCTTTCGGTGTTATACATTAATTAATTTTGCTCAGTCCCTTATTTATCAGGAGACGCCACAGCGGAATGAGCCATCAACTATACTGGATGTTTTACACAGCGATCATACAGGAAACAGGAAACATACACTCTCACATTCACACTCATAAACTACGGCCAATTTTGTTTACCCAATTCACCTATACTGCTTTTTTTTTTTTTTTTTTTTTTTGGCTGTGGGGGAAACCGGAGCACTCTGAGAAAACCCACGCAAACATGGGGAGAACATGCAAACATCACACAGAAGTGCCAACTGGCCCAGTCGGGACTCAAACCAGTGACCTTTTTGCTGTGAGGTGACACTTACTGTTTATTTGATTTAAGAGAAGAAAAGAGCAGAGAAAGATGGTGAGTGCAATCGAACCATGATCAATCAAAACCGACCATTGTTGATCATGTCTTTAAAAAATAAAATAAATGAATAAACCTGTAAATGTTTGTGTGAGTAAAAAGACCTTCAAGAATAAAAGTTTGTAATAAAAGGGATTTGATGAAACCACAATCCAGACATTTTCTATTGCTTCTCATTGACAATATTGAGATCAAAATTCAATAGTCAAATTTCAAGTCAAAATAGTCTAGTCAAATTCATACTGGGTTATAATATTCTTCTAATATAATCAAACTATTGTAACTGTTTTAAGTTCTGCCAACCTCATCTAGTTATATATAAAGGCATTAAATCTCATTCAGTAATGAGTGCAATCACAAGCGATTTTTGTTGGCTTGTGTTTTGTTGAAATTGTGTCGCTGATAAAAAAGTGCTTCTAAATTCTGCAAATTACTGTTTAATTAAAGTGTACAATTATGTCATTTATTTTAGGAGAAACATCTGAGACTAAATTCAAACCTAAGCTATTATAACTGAGAACCCTGTTAACCCATAAGTTTATTCCCTGGAAAAACCCTGGATATAGTTTTTTTTTTCCTTCTTTTTTATTAGCAATGCTTGGACAATAACAGAACGATATTAATACTTTTAAGATTTACACAAAAGACTTGGGAGCCATTTAAAAGCTGATTTCCAATATATAATTGTACGTCATTTACATTTGCCAATTATTTTTTCCCGAAAAGCAGGATTCAAACTTACAACCTTCTAGTTATCAGTTGTGAACAGGGGAGGCATTTGCAACCAAATTCATTTACAGCTGAAGTCAGAATTATTAGCCCCCCTGAATTATTAACCCCCTGTTTTTTTCCCTCCAATTTCTGTTTGACGGAGAGAAGATTTTTTCAACACATTTCTGAACATAATAGTTTTAATAACTCATCTCTAATAACTGATTTATTTTATCTTTGCCATGATGACAGTAAATAATATTTGACTAGATATTTTTCAAGACACTTCAGTAAGACTTAAAGTGACATTTAAAGGCCTAACTAGGTTTATCAGGTTAACTAGGCAGGTTAGGGTAATTGGGCAAGTTATTGTATAGCAGTGTTTTGTTCTGCAGACTTTAAAAAAAATATACCGCTTAAAGGGGCTAATAATTTTGACCTTAAAATGTTTTTAAAAAAAATTTAAAACAGCTTTTATTCTAGCCAAAATAAATTAAATAAGACTTTCTCCAGAAGAAAGCCTTAAGAGGTTATCATACACATTTTTCTTATCTTAATGAGACAAAATATAAGCTCTCTTAACAGGTTCTGGAGGTTATTGGGTGTTATTACACTGACTCATTAGATTTACAAGGAATTTTTTTTGAGGAAAGTGCTTGCAAGCAGTTTATATGGGCTGAATTTAAACAAACAAATAAAATTTAGCAATGTTCAACTTTTGTTTTGTTTGTTTAAATTCAACCCATATAAATAGTTTGTAACCACTTTCCTTAAAAACAACTAGCAAATCAAGACTTTTAAACTTTAATGACATGTGTATATATACACTGTTTGTAGTAATTAATGTCACTACTGAAGTTACCATATAAAGGGTTAAGTCTCCCAAACTACACATCTTTGGATAAGAAAACACTTCTTAGGTATTTCTCTTCGCTTCCTTTCCTTCCATATCTCACTTCCTTATATCCTCACATTCAGTACATATCTCTCAAGCCATATCAGATACACATAGAAGAAAGCCTAGCATGACTTCATCCAATGAGTCCCTCTGTGTGTGTGTAGTCTGTGTAGTTTTCATGGAGTGAGACCATCTGGTTAAATGGTAAAACACTAGTCAGCAGAAAGTGATCCAACACTTGGATTCATTTGAGCATCGACACCACAGTCCATGTCGCATGACCCACAGTCATGTAGAGGAGGACTGGGAACTGTACGACTGAGGAGGATGAGTTCACTCTTATATAAACACATGCATAGAGGGCTTTGACACAGTATGGGGAAAATCTCATTATTAAAGGTCATGTTTGCCCAGGATAAATCTACATGCATTCACAAACACTTCCTCAAATACACCGCCATCAATGTTTGCCTTACTTGACCTAAATCTGTCCATTTTAGGCCATTTCCAATTGTGTCACTGACCTTGAGAATTAGACACAATTTCTGTGTTAGTGGATGGGGTACGAGGTGGGGGTTTCACGTAGGAAAGTGAAGAGGGGGGGGGGGGGGGGGGGGGGGGTTTCGCGGACCAAAAAAAAGGGGGGGTCGTTGTAGTGAGATTGGGGGTTCCTAATAGTAACTCTGAGGACCCCAAAATGGTGTGGGCCCTCGGAATTATCATAATTAGCCAAAGCCAAAAGAAAATTGATTTAGATTTCTTTTCATGTTTTTATTACTAATTTCAAAAACAGGTGACTATTGAATTCACAAATTCAGCTCAAAATCTTCTTTAGCATTCTACTGAAGAAAACAAAAGTCAACAACATCTTCAACAGCCTGAGGATGAGTGAATTAATTATACATTGTGATGTTTTGGTGCCTGGAAAAATCAAGTTTGTAACAGTGTCGTTTTAAAGAATTTTCACAGAGACAGAGTTTAATTGGCTAGCATGCTTTAAGCCAGGGGTGTCCAAACTTGGTCCTGGAGGGCCAGTGTCCTGCAAAGTTTAGTTCCAACTCCGATTAGACACATCTGAACCAGCTCTTTCTAGGTATACTAGAAACTTCCAGACAGGTGTGTTGAAGAAAGTTGGAACTAACTTTGGACACCCCTGCTTTAAACTATCAATTCTGCGATGTTTACGATTTAAAGTGAAAAATTTGTATAAAATTAGTTTAAAAAAAACAGTTTTTCCAAGTAAAAAAACTGTTTTACTAAGTTAAAAAAGCTGTTTTTTGTATGTTTGCATTCAATTAATGACCTGAGTGTTTACACTACAAAAGCAATCAACCAAATTTTTTCGACTATCTCTAGAGGTGAATGAAAGTGGACAAGACAAAAATTTCTAAATAAAACTGGACAAAATTCTAACTAATTCACATCTATATTTAACGTCATCCACTTGTGATCGGATTAACAAAAGCAGATTTTATGTCATGTACAGTTGAAGTCAGAATTATTAGCCCCCATTTATATTTTTCCCCAATTTCTGTTTAACGGAGAGAACATTTTTTTCAACACATTTTTAAACATAATAGTTTTAGTAACTCATCTCTAATAACTGATTTATTTGATCTTTGCCATGATGACAGTAAATAATATTTGACTAGATATTTTCAAGACACTTCTATACAGCTTACAGGGACATTAAAGGCTTAACTAGGTTAATTAGGTTAACTAGGCAGGTTATGGTAATTTATTGTATAATGATGGTTTGTTCTGTAGACTATCGAAAAAATATAGCTTAAAGGGGCTAATAATTTTGACTTTAAAATGTTCTTTAAAAAATTAAAAAGTGCTTTTATTCTAGTCGAAATAAAACAAATAAGAGTTTCTCCAGAGAAAAAAATATTATCAGACAAACTGAGAAAATTCCCTTGCCCTGTTAAACATCATTTGGGAAATATAAAAAAAATAATAATAATTCAAAGTGGGTTTAATAATTCTGACTTCAGCTGTATAAAAGGCCACATGTGGTGAGAAATAACAATGTCATAAATTCAAATACGGTAATATTATGCAAAATTGTGCATTGTCACTGGCTACTTTGACCAACTTGGGCGGATTTAGAGGTTTGTGAATGGAACTGTGGAATTGTGTGGGACATTCCATACAGACCTCATCACGAGCTCTGACAGCTCTGAACAGCCAGTCTAGATGATTCTAGAGAGCTGGACAGTTAAAGTCCATGTCCATCAATGACTAAACGGCCAGTGTTTTGTGCTTGAAGAGGATCTCCTATGGAAACAGACAGGCTTCAAAAGCACCATGACATCATATCAAATCATCTACAAACAATTCAGCATTCTTCAGAGGCAAGCATGAATATTTAGTAACTACACTGTAAAAAATGCCAGGTTTCACACTATTCCTTCATGTTGTCCCAACACAAATCGATTAAGTTAACTTCATTTTTACAAATTTAAATGGATTGAACATAAAACAATTAAGTTGTCGCCAATAAAATCTTAAGAATTGTGTTGTTTCAACTCATTTTAAACAATTAGCAACAAAAGTTGTGTGTGAGTGTACAATCATTATACTGTCTGGAAATCCATTTCTGCCTGAGAATAAACAATACTTTTAAAGGGTCGTGTTTATCATTGTGAATTGTCTGGCAAAATCTTTTCAGTAGAATTATATACAGAAGCCAAAGAGTTTCCAAATTTATCACAAATTCAAAAGGTTGGTACAAATTTGATGTTATGATTGGCTTGAATGTTTTGGGGTTTTTTTTTTTTTTTTTTGGAGACAGACAATAACCCCTCTGTTTATGTAATCCACAGACAAAGAGAATTTTACAAGTCTATTTTTAAATAAATAGCAAAAATAGTCACAAATGTTGAGATAGAAACAAATGGTGACAGTCACATTATTACAGTCATAGTTTTGAAATACAGGCCTATGCAGTTGTAAGATATAAATTCCCATTCTTAGATTTTAAAACACTGCACGGTTACACAAAGTAAAAACCTTTAAAGAACGCCAAAATAATGGGAAATAAAGTAACCTTGAGACGACCAAAATGTGGGTTTAATAGTCTTTGTGAGATATAAAGGTCTACAATATTATCAGATATAAAGACACATTTAAAATTGAGTTAGACAGAAATATATTTAAGTCAAAATAAACATTCTCGAAATCACATTGGGATATGAAATATATTGTGATGTGTCAAAAGTATGAAGTATGCATAAGGTCAAAATTACGGGAGATGAAGTAGCAAATTTGAGTTGATGATGCGAGTTCACAATTATAGTCGCACATGTTGTAATATGTTTTTAGATGATTAAGATGCAAGATAATTGTAAGAAAAACAAATACAGAAACCAAAATTAAAGCTCAAAACTGACAAAGGCAAGCTCAAAATTAGGCGAAATAACAAACTCTGATGACAGATAAGTTACAGAGTAGTCACAATTCAGTCACAATGTTAGACAAAGTAGCTATTGTGACATATAAAGACACATTGTGACAACTAGTGAACCAACACACACACCAGTGGGAATCTCTCTCTTCTGTTGGCATGAAGTGTGGACTAGGTGGTGCCACAGACGCAAACACATATTACACATTTTTATTCTTTAGCAGGAAGTTTAACAAGCTACGTGATCTTCCTCCGCTTTCTTCCTGGGTCACGCACACCAGAGACTAACAAATGAATGGGGAGAAAACGACAGAGCTTTTTACATTTCTCCTCATGTTTCCTCTAGTTTATTTAACCTGATTACACTTGAGATTTTTCGCACAGCTCAGCAATATTTACTGGATCATTAGACGGCCTCCACCCACTGACAGCCTCAGCGGTAAAAAAAAATGGCCAGATGTGACCTACTGTTCTGTTCACTGCACACTTTTACACACACGTTCAAACTGGACATCATATATGTGACCCTGGACCACAAAACCAGTCGCAATGCTATATGTTTTTGCAATATTATAGATCAAATTTTTTGTTTCTGCCAAAAATCACTCACTTTCCATCGGTGTGGTCCCTGATTTAACAGGAATCGCCACAGCAGAATGAACCACCAATTGTTTCACATACAAAAAAAATCAATAGAGTATTAAGTAAAGATCATCTTACGTTAATCTATTTTGTAGATTCCCTACTGTAAATTTATCAAAACTTAAGTCTTTATTAGTAATGTGCATTGCTAAGCTCTTTTGATTTGACTTAAACCCTCAGATTCCAGATTTTCACATTGTTGGTTTGTATCTGAGTCAAATTCTGTCCAAAAAAAAAACACACATCAATTCAAAACATATTTGTTCAGCGTTCGTGAGCTGTAAAAATCTCATTTTTCCAAAACCTGACACTTAGGACTGGTTTGTGGTCCTGGGTCATAACATTTCGTGTTAAATAGACTTACTATAATATATTAACTTTAACATTTTGTTATTTTGTCAGATTGAGCACAATTAGAAATATTATCAAAACATGTATATAGTATAGTTAGACATGTATTCATTCTCTTACACTGTCTGTAATTATTGGGAACTATATATTATCCTATAAATTCTTATGAATATACTATCTCTAGTTTATTCCCATACACTTAAGTTTTTTTTCGCACACCAGGTTGACTACAAACATGAAACTGACAATCTGATGTTTCCTATTATAGGTGTATAAATATGAGCAACATAAAGATCAAATTCCCTTATTTAACCATTACAATGACCAAAACCCAAAAATAAAGTTTAGATGTGCAGCAGGAGAGTGTTGAGTTCCACAAAACAGTAAACTATAAGCAAATGGAGCTGTTATGAATCTACCTGGAAGAAGATGCACGTCTATATATCTTGATTCACGATGTGGGTGTGTGTGTGTGTGTGTGTATAGTTTGGTTACAAGGTACAGAACAGACACAATTTTTGGACAGACTTTTGGACAGAACTATAAGCATGTACAGTATGTACTGTATGTACACTGTAAAAAAAATCCTGGTTGCCTTAATTTTTTAAGCTGAATCAAATTAACTTTATGAGTCCATTAAACTTGTATTGTGTTAAGCTGACTTAAAACAGTTTGCGTAACTTATAAAATTTATTTAGAACATGATTAACTTAGTTTAATAAGTTACAATGACCTAAAAACCTATGCTGTCAGGACTAATTGATCATATAATTTTTTTACCTATACATATACAGTTGAAGTCATTATTATGAGCCCCCCTTTGAATTGTTTTTTTCTTTTTACATATTTCCCAAATTATGTTTAACAAAGCAAGGACATTTTCACAGTATGTCTGATCATTTTTTTTTCTTCTGGAGAAAATCTTATTTGTTTTATTTTAGCTAGATGAAAAGCAGTTTTTAATTTGTTCTGAACCATTTTCAGGTCAAAATTATTAGCCCCTGTGTGCGGCGACGCAGTGGCGCAGTAGATAGTGCTGTCGCCTCACAGCAAGAAGGTCGCTGATTCGAGCCTTAACTGGGTCAGTTGGCGTTTCTGTGTGGAGTTTCTTACGCGTGGGCTTCCTACAGGTGCTCCGGTTTCCCCCACAGTCCAAAGACATGTGGTATAGGTGTATTGGGTAGGCTAAATTGTCCGTAGTGAATGAGTGTGTGTGGATGTTTCCCAGAGATGGGTTGCGGCTGGAAGGGCATCAGCTGCATAAAATGTACTGGATAAGTTTGCGGTTCATTCTGCTGTGGTGACCCTGGATTTATAAAAGGACTAGGCTGAAAAGAAAATGAATGAATATATATATTATTTATTTTTTTTTTTTTCACGCAAAAGCCAGTATTTAGTGTGGACTCTCTTTGCACCAAGCACAACTTGAATGGTTTTGAGGAGACTGTCCTAGTGTGTTCAGAAATAAACAATGCTATATACCAGACCTCTTTTAGTACTCCCTAAAGGTTGTCTTTAGATTTCTTTTTTTTCTTTTTTTTTTCAGGTGATCCTATAGATCCTCTTTTATATAGATCCTTTTCACATCTGGATTCTGGGAAGGCCATTTCATGACTATGTGTGTTTCATTTTTTTTCTCCAAATATGATTTCACTGCATTAACATTATATTTGGGATCATTATCATGCTGAAAATAAAACAATTAACAAAGAGGTGCTTCTACAAAGTTATGACATAAACCAAAAATTAAAACTGTCATTTACGCAACCTGCAAATGTTACTAACCCGTTTGAGATTCTTGCCTCTGTTGAACGTAAAAGAAGCCATTTTAAAGTATGTTGGAAACTGCTAACCATTGACTTCCATTATACTTGTTTTTCCTACGATGGTTACCGGTTTCCGACATTCTTCAAAATATCTTTTTTGTAGAGGTTGTGTGTGTGTGCTTGTTGAAATAACATGAGAGTAAACAGTGAGTATTGATTCAGTATTGTAAACACCACTGGCAATATGTCCATTGTATGTTGTATGTTTTATATTAATAGCTAGTATCTTGCTATTTATAATTAGCTATTAATATGTATTAATACTATAATATAAATTATTCTAATTATATATAGAAAAATACTTAAGAGTTAAAACAACAATATTAATTTTGACTTGCTTAGTGTAGGCATTAGGTTTACAGTTATTATGGTTAGCATCCCAATGGTATATGTGTGTGTGTGTGTGTGTGTGTGTGTGTGTGTGTGTGTGTGTGTGTGTGTGTGTAGGGTGGTACAGGGCACTGCCGGTGGTCAAGTCAAAATAAAAGCTGGCAGTGCAGGCTCTGCCCTTTGAGCACGATCACACAGAGACGTGACTGAACACATTCACAAGTTTCCTTCAGTTTTCACACACCCCTCATTAACTGAGAAAAACCTTTCAATACAGATGCAAGATCATATCACTGTTCAAGCTTTACACTCGCTCCTGCTGTGCTTTCCGACCAACACACAGACACGTACAGCAAAACCTTTTCAACTTTTGAGTCTTTACCAAACAACACATATCTAAAGGCAATCTATAACCAATTAAATACTTCAGAGCTGAGCATAAAATTTATTCGAATGACCTAGAAATCACATTTGTAAAGTTTATAGGTATAGTGAAAATTGACTAACCCTTTACTGATCCTCAAAGTGTTTCTTATATTGAACACAAAGAAAAAGATTTTGAAAGAATGTTGTAAACTGGTAGCCAGTGACATTCATAGTAGAAAAAATATTGAAATACTATGGAATAAAATTAGTCAGTTGCATTGTTTTTGCAGCGTGTTATGAGCTGTCAAACAGCATGTGTATATAGTTTCTGCAAATAAATAGCAAACTGTGGCATGTTGCAAAACATTTGCATCTTGTGTTTTATTGATGACATCACCGGCGACTAGTCAAAGTCATCTCGACTTTGATAACATAAAAGTCGACCTCCAAAAATCTAAAGTCGTTCAACTACTAGTGGTTACCGGTATCCAACATTCTTCAAATAAAGGCTTGAGTGTCCACATACGTTGACAGCACATTTTAGCTAAGTGGCTACTTAAAATACTTTGAATGTTTTATATTTTGGTACAGACATACAGTGTCATCCTGCAACTGTTTTGCAGAATATGAAATGTCCCAAACACTAATTTTAGCTGTCCAAAATGGGGAAAAAATTTGTTTTTACTCTCTGATAGTCAAATCAAGTTAAAAAAAATCTATGTTAAATATGCATTAAAGAATTCAGGTAAAAGTGTTTTATGTAATTCGGACAACGAGTCCACATATATGGACATCATTTTTCTCTAAAAGTACATTGTATCAAGAGATGATACTTTGATTTTTATTCTAATTAGGTTCTAATAAGCCCAAATAGCAAAGAGAAATAAAAAAAAAAACTGCTTGGGCTTTAAGAGGTTAAGCACATGCCTCAAATTTAATTTCATGGAGAAACATTTGAGATGTTGGAGAATTTGTGTGATTTATTTTATGTTAGAATATATTGATACAACGATAACAAATAATTTAGTATTTTTGGGTGAACTATCCCTTTAACTAACTCTGTCAGAGATTAAAATCATGATTAAAAAAAGTTGTAATAAAAAGAAAGTAGTGACAATTCTTTACCAGAAAATAAAGCTTAACTTGCATTAAAAATGCATTGAACACCTGATAGATTTGATACGTCTGTGACTCTTTACTGCACCAAATTGCATTCATAAGTAATAAATTATAACATTAATTAAAAATACATTTCTCAGCATACTAATACATCTATTTTTAACATTGATTTGTCTACTTAAATTAATGTGCATTTTAAACATGATCAGCTTATTCCATTTTAAATAGATTCAATACATTAATTTTAAGTCAGACTCAATATATCAAAGTCAGCAACCAAATTTAAAAAAAAAAAAAAAAAAAAATCACTCTTCCAAAATCAAATTATCCCTGCTCCACACTCCAGATTTAATTCAGTACAGTGCTATATTATAACTGAAAAATGCCCATTTGCATCTTTTTATTGTTCCTAAGTTTAATAAAACAACAAACATGTAATTCTCCATCCTGTCTCTAAGCTACTAAAACATAGCTACAACTAAAACATAGCTACAACTAAAACATAGCTACAACTAAAACATAGTCCTTTTGTGTCCTAAAATGAAACGCTCCACAGACCATGCAGTTCAACAGCACTGAAATGACTCACCAAAAACACAATGAAGCACTTTCCTGATTTCCTCATAAACTTTATTCCCAATCATAACAACCCTGATTGCTTCCTCTATATAATTCGAGTGAGACATGACTCAAACATCCCTGCTTCATCCCTGTCAGTGTTTAACGGTGACAGATTTAACCTCAGTGAAGAAGTGATAGGAGTCTTTTCCCCCCTCTCGACCAATCCCAGAGTGCTTCATCCCACCAAACGGCAGGTTTAAATCTCTGACCAGCCAGCAATTGGTCCACACTAACCCAGCCTGCAGTTTCCTAGCAACTCTGTGCACGCGACCAACATCTTGGGACCAGACGGTGGCAGATAAACCATAGCGCACACCATTTGCTCGTGATATCACTTCTTCTTCTTCATCGAAGGGCGTCACGCAAGTTACAGGACCGAAAATCTCTTCCTGCATCAGAGCAGAGGAATCTTTGACTCCGGAGATGACAGTGGGCAACATGAAGTAACCACCAGTGTTTTGCTGTGGAAGGGCAAGTTTGTCCACACCTTCCCCACAATGCACCCGTGCACCCTCTGCAAGCGCCAACGTGACGTAACCTTTAACCTATAGGAGTTAGCAGACACTTTAGATGCTTTAGAGATGCTTTTTTATGGTAGATCTTGTTGATTGGTTTCGTCATATACATGATCTAGATGATTCAATGCTTTTAAAAGAAGCATGTTCTGCAAACCATGGCTGCATTTATTGGATGAAAAATACAGTGATATTATGAAATATTGTTACAATTTAGAATAAAAATGATCGGTCCCATTTTATGTTATTAAGTGGACTTCATATTTACTTACACTTAAATTAATTATTTGTTACAATGTATTTATTGTGTAATATGTTTTACATTGTACTTATGATTGATCAAATACTTGTAATTACACTGTTGACCATCCCTGACCACACATACACTCTCCAGCCACTTTATTAGGTAAATCTGTCCTCCTGCAAATTTCTAATCAATCAATTACAAACTTAATGCGTTTAGGCATGTAGACATGGTCAAGACGATCTGCTGCAGTTCTAACTGAGCATCAGAAAGGGGAAGAAAGGTGATTTAAGTGACTTTGAATTTGGCATGGCTCTTGGTGCCAGACGGGCTGGTCTGAGTATTTCAGAAACTGCTGATCTACTGTGATTTTCACGCACAACCATCTCTAGGGTTTACAGAGAATGGTCCGAAAAAGAGAAAATATCCAGTGAGCTGCAGTTCTGTGGGTGCAAGTGCCTTGTTGATGTGGAGGAGAATGGTCAGACTGATTCGAGCTACTAGAAAGGCAACAGTAACTCAAATAAACTCTCGTTATAACCGAGGAATTCAGAAGAGCATCTCTTAACACACAACACATCCAACCTTGAGGCAGATGGGCTACAGCAGCAGAAGAGCACACCGTGTGCCACTCCTGTCAGCTATGAACAGGAAACTGTGGCTACAATTCACACTAGCTCACCAAAACTAGACAATAGAAGATTAGAAAAAGTTGACTGGTCAGAAGAGTCTCAATTCTGCTGCAACATTCGGATGGTAAGGTCAGAATTCGGCGTCAAAAACATGAAAGCATGGATCCATCCTGCCTTGTATCAACGGTTCAGACTGTTGGTGGTGGTGTAACAGTGTGATATTTTCTTGGCACACTTTGAGCCCATTAGTACCAATTGAGCATCATGTCAATGCCACAGCCTACCTGAGTATTGTTGCTGACCATGTCCATCTTTTTATGATCACAGTGTACCCATCTTCTGATAGCTACTTCTAGCAGGATAACGTGCCATGTCATAAAGAGCGAATCATCTCAGACTGGTTTCTTGAACATGACAATGAGTTCATTGTAATCAAATGACCTTCAAAGTCACCAGATCTCAATCCAATAGAGCACCTTTGGGAGGTGGTGGAATGAGAGATTTACATCATGGATGTACAGCCAAAAAATTTGCAGCAACTGCGTGATGCTGTCAAGTCAATATGGACAAAATCAGGAATAATACCTTGTTGAATCTATGCCATGAAGGATTAAGGCATTTCTGAAAGCAAAAAGGGTCCAACCTGGTACTTGTAACTTGTTCCTAATAAAATGGCCGGTGAGTGTATGTTACAGTTTTGCAGCTTTGGTGAGGCTTCTTTTAAATACATAAAACCTTTTTTTTAAACTTATTTTCACTTGACATTTTTACTTATCCCAAACTTTTGATCGTTTATTATATCATATACCATATCATATCATGTACGGATAGCATGTAGAATTAATAGGATTTCATGTGTGATTGTTACCGTACCTTCTGCAGATGCTCTTTGCTAATGAGTGCTCCATTGTCATTTGAGGGGTCTGAAGGAACTCCAGTTTTCCACCGACGAGTCGCCTCCACAAAACGAGTGAGGAATTCTGGGTAAATGCTCCTCTCCACAAAGATACGGCTGGTACAGAGGCAGATTTCACCCTGAGAGTGTGGAGAAGAACATGCAAATGATTTGTTGAGTAAATCTCACAACTATCATTGGGCTGTGTGAATTAATTATATGAGGATACAGTTCAAATATTAGCACAGTGATGATGATGTGTCTGAGTGAGTGATGTGAATGAAGGCCTGAGAGAGAGAAAGAGAGTGTTTTGGGAACACCGTGTACGTTGCTGGATTAAAAAAATAATATGTATTTTGAGCACCACAGTGTGGCGAGAAAGGGAATTACACGGACTCGTCTCAAGACATTTGAGACAAATAAGGTTATGTATATAAATAAAGATTATATAAATAATAAACTCATGATATAAACAGTAATAAACTTATCAACAATAAATGTCAGAATTGTTACTGTTAACTTTATTTCCCACTTATTTAAATATTCTTCTTGTGTTGATATGTACAGTGTGTACATGGTAAAACCCAAAAAGTTAAGGTAACTTAAACCATTTGAGGAAACCGATTGCAAAAACCATTTAAGTTCAAAAGCTAATCCTAATGAGTACTGTGAACTTAATCCATTTAAGTTAACGAAGCAATTTGAGCACAGTTAAACCCAATAAATGAAGAGACCTCAAACCAACTGAGTACTGAAAAACCCAATAAGTTAACCCAAACCATTTGAGGAAACCTATTGACAAACCATTTGAGGTAAAAAAAAATAATCTACATGAGTACTGTGAACTTACTTCATTTAAGTTGAAGTAATGAGGTGTTTAATTAACTCATTACCTTCAACACTGAGTTCAAAACTCTTTTCAAATGAGTAAAATTAACTTTCAGTACATTTTGAGTTAACTACACTCATTTCATTTGATAAAGTTGACTGTTGGGTTTTACAGTGTATATATGTACATATCTATGAGTTTGACTGTCAAACACAAATGAAACTTATTTAAATAATTTCTCATAGAAATAGGTATTTGTTTAATTTGTGACAATAATATTAAACAGTCAGAAGGCAAGATGAGAATTGTATTTGGAAAAGTGATGCATATTAAAATAAAAATAAAGTTTGCATTTCACTTTTATAATTTTTTTACTTCCACACAAATCTACCATCTTCAAGTACTTATGGGAGGTATTTAAAACTAAAATGTAAATAAAACAAAATGACTAAAACGTGTTTTAGAAAATAAGTGACCTATTTATTTCATTTAATTGAACATATAATCACTTTAAAAATTAATCAACACTATAAAGGACATTCTACCAGAAACATACATTTTTTGTCCCTAAAATAAAAACATAAATACAATGAATAAAAAAATATTTCATCCGAAAAATGTCGAAAATGGACTGATGGTTGATTTCTGTGAGTTGTTCTGTAAAGGAACATGTCATTCATTTGGTTCTCAGATTTTTTTTTTTATTAAAGATTCATTACAAATGAACAAACTCTGTCATTGTTCTTGCCCTCAGCCCAATTGAACCTAAAGCTTTAAAAGTTTTGTTGAGCTAAAAACTGCAATTTAGAAAAAAACATCCGAAAATAGCAAGTTTGAGTTGTTATCATTCACATCAAATGATTAAAAACATGAAATTCTAAATAAATTCTACAAATAAATTCACAATTGTTCCCATGTTTCAGTCAGTCCTGTCCCATTTGCATTAAATTAAACATAAAATGCGTGCAATACACCTTTAAGGCTAAGACTCGGAAGTGACATCATTTGACGGAGGAGAAGCTGACAGTGATCAAGGATGCTTTCTATCACTAAATTGTATGATTTTATGGTTGTTTTTGGATTATTTTTTTTAGGACGACAAACGTTAGTCAGGCCCTGTCACGTTTTTCATAAGTGAAAATGTACGTTTCTAGTAGAATGTCCCATTAAAATATACAAATAATGCTGGTCATATATTATACAGCATGTTCTATTTTAAAACATGGTAGAAATCTACAATATGGTTGTATTATGTTAACGTGTACGAATTTGGATTCATAGTACATTTTAAACTATGAGCAACAAATAATGCACTAGTAAATGTTAAACTATGATTAATAAAAACGGTACAAGTAATGTTCATTATTAGAAAATGCATTAACTAACATTAACTAATAAACTAATTAACTCTTCTTGCAAAGAGTGACTTAAAAAATTATACACACACAGAAAATTGATTGTGATTACCTGATAAAAACCTAACCTGATTGGTCAATCTGTGCATGAGCTCACCTGATTGGAGAAGCTGGAGCGTACAGTAGTGCTGATGCATTGCTCCATGTCTGCATCAGCAAATATAATTGCCGGGTTTTTCCCACCGAGCTCCAATGAAAGCTTCTTACAATGCGGTGCGCTGCGTTCAGTGATGAGTCTCGCTGTAGCCGTGCTTCCCGTGAATGAGATCAACGGCACGTCAGGGTGAGAAACCAACACATCACCTGCACGAGGACCTGTCCCAAAGACGATGTTGACCACTCCGGGTGGAAAGCCTAGAAGTTGCACACACATGTATTAGATAGAGTAGAAACTCATGTAAAATGCATGCAATAAAAGAAAGGCAAGTATGGCAATGTACACTAAGAAAGGATAACATACAATCCCTTAAACTAATATTAGCAACCTTGGTAAATATGACCAGAGAAAGTTATGAAAAAAATATCATTTTTGTTCAACCTATTGAACTTTCTCTCAAAACATTAACAAAAAAAGACTTTTGTTTTTGAAAGATAGTAGAGTCTTTTTCTTGAAACTCTTTCAAACAGTTCATGGTAATTCAGGCAACAGCAGAATGTAGTTTTGGAGAATTTCTGATCCAATACTCAACTAACAGCTGTGATTATTGGAAACAAGAACACAAGTCCTCTTCCAGGTTGATTAGTAACAGTTCCAGTTCACTAGAATTTCTCCTTTATTGCTCTTATTGTATGGTGAAAATGGGAATTGTCAGTGTTTTTGCTATTTTCTTGTGCTCTAATTCCCTTTTTTCTTTTTGAAGATCAACAACCTGCTGTCTCAAAATCACAGCTCTGTTCTTTGGTTTAACTTATTGTGGTGAATGACTGAATGAATCTAAAATATCAATGTGAATATACTTATTTGAATACACAGAGGTGCTAATAATTGTGCCACAAGTGCATTTAGCAATGATATATGATTTTTTAAAACTCCTGTGTTTGCAATTGTTTAAAAAGTCAAAGAAAAGTAAATCATCACTGATAAACTGGTGTTAAACATTCAGTGAAGGTAATAATACTGAACCACTTTGATGGCGGACTGGCAAAGGGATTTTAGAAGGACCAAAACAACATTTCAGATGCTGTGCAACGTAGTCGGTCTGCTAGTTTGTCCATTAAAATCATACCTTGCGTCATCAGTTCCAAGTCATAAAAGTTTTTTTTTAATCATCTGATCTGTTTAAACAAAATCACATGATTTATTTGATGCACATGCTGGAATTTATTCAGTAAATGTGTTTCCATAGTAGTTTATATGCATATTTTATTATCGCATAAAAATTTTATCCCACTCAGATTTTTGTATTTATGCGCATCTTAGCATTTCCATTAGGCATTTATTTATGCAACAGTTCAAATTGCACTTGTAAATAGGTGTATTTTTAAGAGATGCAAAAGATTAAATGGTTGAACAAAGTCAAATTTGCAGTATTTTTTGCTGATTTTACCCAACATGTGTGCCGATATTAGCACACAAATCACTCACCAGCTTCCTCTAACAGCTGACACATCATCCAGGCGGTAACTGAAGTCATTTCACTGGGTTTTGCCACCACAGTATTACCCGTAGCAACAGCCGGGGCAATTTTCCAGGTCAGG